>NC_142862.1:21434267-21585113 GCF_061612785.1 Hesperophylax consimilis
TCATTGTCTATTTCAAATAAACCCATTTAAGACCACTCAATTTGGTTGGTTCAACTTTTGAGTGTACAATTTCGCTATTTGCTCATCTGGGGAACATACGCAGCATACCTTTATAAAAAACAATTTTCGACCGCTCTATCAGCATCGTTAACTATTAACCTGAAAAGAAAAGACAACCATGGGAAAAAATGGCTCATGGAACGAAGAAATTCTCTCATATGGTGCTACTAAAAGAATTAAAAATTGATTTTTATGGTTTCATTCGTTTCATCCTTTTCTCTACATTTTAACTGCTCCAAAAGGATCACACGAGCTTTGCTCCAGGTATCTCTATCAGAAGAAAACTTGCTTGTGTATCCCATAATTCAGTTAAATTCTCATATTATGTAATAAAATTCTTAAAAACTTCACAATCATCAGTTATGCCTATCATTTTTTATTTATTTTCATTCGTTACAAACAAATACGCAGTACTGAGTAAACTTGGTCCAACCGTACCACCACGCTACAGACGATTCAATTTGGTTTGTCGTTGTTGGATGGTGGTTGGAGTCTCTGGCGGAAAAACCGTTCAACTCACGCCCCCTTATCGCATACAACGCATCTTCCACAAGGTTCAATTTTACTCTAAACCCAACCAGATTAATACAACCGCTAACCAACTTGAATGGTCTGTAGCGCACTCCAGGTTTGTTTAATTTCATTGTCTATTTCAATTGCATATGTTATGTTAGGTTTTTTGGTTTTTATTTATATCAATTATGTAGGTTAAGTTAGGTTTCTATATATTTCAATTGCATAGGTTAGGCTAGGTTGTTTAGTTTCTATCTACTTCGATTTCATATGTTAAGTTAGGTTGTTTGTTGTATTTGTTTTCATCAATTAAGTTTGATTATAGTTAAGTTGGGTTGACACAAATTGGAATCTATTCGAATAAACGTTTAATTTATTTTTTTAAATTCTTCAGATATCAGAGCCCCAGCCGTTTCGAAAATGGCGGACATCTCGTGATAGAGTTCCGTCAGCTTTTGTGCGGGGTAATCGAAGTCATACCCATTTGTAATTTCCAGAGTGAAGGAGTATGGAATTCCTACTACGCCATATGCGTAGTCATCACTTCCACCGGCGGCAGGATACCACTGCCCAGCACTCATAACATTGTAAATATAGGTCTTGTTTAGACTCGTTGCTGCATCTGTAACAGTTTTGGCAAATTTGTGCATCTTCTGCCATTCAGGTGGAAGAATTTCCGCGGTGTACCCAAAGGGATGGACCATGTACCTCCCGTAAGTGTGAATGGATAGATATAGTTTTATACGGCGAGAGTATCGGAACATTACGGATTTGACTGCTCTTGTTTCGAGTTCAGAGAACGCATATAATCCGGCGAAAGTTTCCGGATCACAGGGGTCTTTGCTGACTCCAGACTCTGCCCAGTGATAGTCGTAATTTCGATTTAGGTCTGTACCAAAGCATTTGTCCTTGGGGTGAGGGGACCGGTTTTTCCTCCAAAAGCGATCCTGCAAAGAGTACAGAGGGGTTTAGAGCCAAAAAAACCAACAACAGAGAGATATGCGAATGATTGTGAAAATAATTTTAAAAGATTCATTCAAACGATGATCAAAAATTGAATAAGTGAAGGACTAACATTGGATACAAGCTGGATAACATTAAACGATCAAATTTGAAAATATTAGATTTTTCACGAACACTGGACAATAAATGAACAAGGATTGGACAAAAATTGGACAAACCTTAGTCAAACATCGGTCCAACATTGAACGATCGTTGTCAAACAGTGGGCAATTATTGGACAAATATTGGATAAAAATTGGACAAAACATTGAAAAACATTACACAATTAATGGACACGCATTGGATATTTGATGAAGATTGACCGAAGATTGAAATTTTTTTAAACAGTGAATGGAAAAATATTTAGGATGGGTTGTTTCGGAAAATTTCTACTATTCTTCAAATTTCAAAGTTAATTTTCATGTTTTGTGAAAGCTTTTTTCAAAGTCTGTTATTATTTCAGTTCTGTCAAGCAACTAGCCTATAATGATATATTAACAGAACTTTAATAGGACTTTCATAGAACCCGAAAATGAACGTTGAAATTCGATGAATTGTTCAAATTCTGTGAAACTATCCGTCCTTAATATCCGATAATCATTGAAAATTTGACAAATAATGGCTAAACATTGGACCAAAAGAATGCTGCGTATACATATGAGAAAATTTGCGTGATCCGAGCTATGAATTATGGGAACGAATCGAAGCAATAGTAAACTTCTTGAAACACCGCTTGCACCTTTTTTTCATGTCTCGGCTCGCACAAACTAACATAATACTAACAGTGTTTCTCGAGTACTCATACCCGTCCGGGTTGACGTTAGGTATGATGTACCAGTCCACTCCGTCCAAGAGGCCGTTGATGTCCCACACCAGGTCCTGCAGGAGCGCCAGCCCAGCGGCCACCGCTGCCCACTCCCGCGCGTGCGCACCGCAGTCTACTAGGATGGCCGGGTTTTTGGCCGCGAAGTTATTAGACACCTTCACTAATACCAGATCTCTTCCCTCGTAAGTCCGGCCTATCTTACGTATGATCACCCTCTTGCTGTTTGCATGGGAGAGTTCAATAACGTGTCTTAATATCTGCAAAAGAGTTCCCGGTTAGTAGCTGAATTGGCGAATGTATCGGGTTCTTATACAGGCGTTGTGGGTTCGATTCCTCGGCCGGCTAAGTCCTGATGATGGAGTTATTACCGTCCGGAGTATACATTTAGGCCCAATCAAGTTTTAAAAATAATTCACCTAAGTTTGGTAATTAAACATAACTTGATTGACTGCCGTAATATAGTACCATATTATGAATACGAACCAAATTCATTTTTAGAAAACGAATTTTATAAAATATATTGTGATAAAACTATACTAACAGACCGAAGGACTAGTCATAATAGACCCGATATAGTTTTACATAACAAATGAAAAAAAAAAAACTTATATCGTTGATGTCCCTATTCCAAATTCCTTTAATATTCAAAAATCTGTTAATGAAAACATAAGAAAAAATACACAGTTTTAGGAAATGAGATAAAAAGAATTTGGCATTCTCAGACTATAAAAATATTACCATTTGTTATTTCGGCTACTGGCATTATACCTAGCTCTCTCATTCAAAATTTAGGCGTATTAGATCTAACAAAAAAATTATATTTATATAAATTTTATAAATGCAAAAATCAGTCATTTTAAATACATGTAGGATTACGAAATGTATTTTAAATATTTATGTTGAGGGATCAGTAGGATTTATAGGCCCTGTTTGAAGTTCTACCGAGCCGAACCCTCTGATATGAAAATATCTGGAGTCGGTGAATTATTTTCCCATTTGATCTCTGGTGAGTTGACGTGTTGTTCTTGTATTGTTTTGAATTTATTTTGCTTATATAATGCACTTGCATAATGTTAATTGACTAGATGATTATTTGTGGAAAAGTGTGTGGAAGGGTTTAGTTTTATAAAAAGAGATTAAAAAATTGTCAGGTCATTATTGAATTTCTTCGTAGGAAGCAAATACATTATATATTAAATGAAAAAACACACTTTTTTAATTAATAACTGACAGCAAACCAGGTTTCACTTATATCAAGCTTCTTCGGGGCTATTATATTAACTAATCATCGTCTTGGTGCTTAAATGTCCAAACGAACAATTGGCTAATTTTAGAGGGAAGAATATTCTAATTGGTGCTTTAGACAATTAAACACGGAGACTGCCTGTTAGTTATAATAGTCCTGATGAATATTTACATAAGCGAAACCTAGTTGGCTGTCAGTTAGTAATTCAATAAAAAGTGGTGTATTACAATGTGTCTTTTTTCATTTAATATAAATGATTGAATTTTTTATTGGCTTTACAATTCGATAACTTTGAAATTTAAAAATTAGAAATAGTCTACTAAATATTATTAATAACCAAATATTATAAAATAGCAATACTTTACATTTTATTTTCGCATCGATACCTATGTTGATAATATTTTTTCAGACTTTCTTGGTTCTGTTGTGTTAATTTACAAAAGGTTTTGATGTATACATAAATGGGTTACGTTACACATATGCCCTGATGATGGACACTGCAATGCTGTCCAAAACGTTGGCTAAAGAAGGAAGTAGCCCAACACGTCATAACACCCCAAAAATAAATTACCATAATTCTTTTGTTTTGGCCGTAAAATATTCTAATTAAAGAAATATAGTTTTTAAATTTTATTCATAAATGCAAGAATTGCCTACATATTTTATGATAACTTTATTTTTATTTAAAAAAAAAAAAAATAACTAATTAATCATCGCTCATTGTAATATTTTTTCTTTAGTACTTATTTGTCCATCCTTGTTTGTCTATTCTAATATATGTTAATTTTTATTATACGTTTATCCTGACGAAAAAACCATTGGTTTTGAAATATGTAGATGCATTTTGATTAAGAGGAAGCTACAAGACAAAAATGTGTAAATTCTTGGTATACCTTATATCGTAGGTAATAGGCATTAAAATCGCTATGCAAACGGAGTCTAGAAACGTTCGATTTCAAGCAAAAAACTGGTTTTTACTTAATTTGTAAATATTTTTTTAAGAAAGCAAAAAAGTTAATCAAGTGAAACTGTCACAGATAATCTTAGCTATAAAAATGTATTTTTTTTAAGTTGTTTCCTTTACGCGTTCATACATTTCTATAGAAAAAATATTTTTTGAAGTAGTTTGCATTTATATTTTTTATTGGGTAATTTATTTTTTTATTTGTATTCTACTCGAGCGAAGCGATAGGAAAACCTTCAATTCAACTAAAGCATATTTTTTGGTATTCATAATGTACACCAATTCGTTATAAAGATTAATCAAAATAGTGATTTGGCATTAAGCTTCGCCTTAACTGGTGTTATTTAAAAATTAAATCAAGCAGTAATAAATAGTAAATAAAAATATTGGACTGCCTTACCGTATTGTACGAATTGTAGTTGAATAGATCGAATTTCTCTCTGAAACAAAAAAAATAAAGTCATAATCGAGAGGGGGCATCGGAATAGTAATGGGAACAGACGAGACAGAACGCGTATCACATGATCTGTTGCAACGTGTGATCAGGGCTACAATAAAATGAAATATATATTTTTTTATTACAAATATGTTAAGGAAGCGCTGGTTAAAATCCTTCGGGTATGTGCTGTCACACCCTGTATATCTCTTTTAGCTCTAGTCAAGCGAGTCATATTTTTAAATGGGAAATTCCTTTGAAAATATATTGAGGTGTAACTTAGATGAATATAACTGTTAAAAAAAGATACCAAATATCGTGACCTATTCAATTTCCTCAATTCAAAATGTTAATTCAAAAATATATTAAACTAAAATGATGCTATCGTCTAGCATGTCTGTGTTCATGTGTCATGTGCAGAGATGTGCAAAATGGGTACCCAAAACCATTTGAAATGCAAAATGGAAATGGGTCAAAACTTTTCCATTTGAAAATGCAAAATGAAAAATGGTTTTTAGAAAACCATTTCAAATGCAAAATACCTATTTTCAAAATGCATTGAAAATGCAAAATGGTTTCTCAGGTCAAACAATTAATATAATTATTGAATTTTTTAACAATTTTGTCATTTAATTATGGACATCAATGTAGAACAAACATATTACATGATGTTAAATCCAAAAACACCACGACTACAGATTATGAAACCACAAAAAATTTGCGCGGGACTAATGTTGCCAACGTAAAAACATAGAAACTGCTATCTAACATTTAATATTACAGCGTCATGGCCCCATGTTCAGTATTTGAATCAGTATTTTTTGTAATGGTATCACTCAATTGCCAGGGCTCCTACCAGGGAGCAACTTGTAAATTATCTCTCATAGCGAGGTTGAGGACCGACTGATATTTGGGGCTTATGAAATAAAGATGAGTGGAGATAGTAGGAAGAATGTTGCAAAAAAGCATTTAAAATGGAAAATGCATTGAGAAAAGCATTTAAAATGCAAAATGCAAAATGGTTTTTAGAAAAGCATTTAAAATGCAAAATGGGAAATACCCATTTTGCATTTTGCATTTCCATTTGAAATGGATTTATTTGAAATAAAGCACATCTCTGGTCATGTGTCATGTGTCATGGATGTGTTAAGATGACATTACACAAAAAATGGTTTTATTGAAGGGTTTTATCAAAACACAGTAGATTACGTGCTCTTTCAACTTATTCTCACTTATATTTTGTTAAGTTTCTAATTTGTTAGTTACACATTCATATTAAAATGGAATTTCATCACAAATAATAGGGTATTTTTATTGGACTTGATTACAAAAAATCGACTTTTCTCTACTTTCTTTAAATATATAGGGTTTTCCAATAAGAGGTGTTATGTGTATTTAATTCCGGCCATAAAATGATTTTTTATGGCCGGAATTGAATGGTATTGATCTGGACAACGTTTAATTTCAACAAAACGGTGCTACGTGCCACACAAGCAACGAAACAATTGATCTTTTACGGGAAAAGTTTCCGGACCGTGTTAAGAGGTGATCACATTTGGCCACCGAGATCTTATGATTTAACACCTTCCTTTGAAGCCACGTGAAAGAGAAGGTCTACACCAACAGCCCAGCGTCGATTCGAGACTGGAAAGATGGAATTCGTGAGGCTATCGAGGACATAAGGCAGCAACTTTGCGATTTGGTTATGGAAAATTTCATGAAAAGGATATGGTCCTGTAGGCGTGGTCGTGGTGGTCATTTGACTGATGTTATTTTTCACTATTAACGGCATACCTTCTTCTTTATAATGAAATCAACATTCTATCATTTATATTAAAAAATAGCATTTTTCTTTGAATATCAAAATAACAACTCTCATTGGAAAATCCTATACTATGCATTTATTATATATATATAAACCTTCCGGAAAAAATTCTCTACGTGAAAGTGAAAACCCTATCAAAATCCGTAGCGCAATTTAGAAGAACTAAGCGTACAAATAGACTACGCGAATAGGGACTTTGTTTTATACTATTCAGAGATGATCAGAATCAGAAATTAAACTTTAAATCTCTTTACATTTTTAACGGAATTCTTAGTTTGTGAAAATAACATAATATCAATTGTTGCAAAATTATTCATGGCGTCTATCTCAAAAGGAAGCTACAAGCCAAAAATGTGTATATTCTTGGTATACCTTATATCGTAGGTAATAGGCATTAAAATCGCTTGACAAACGGAGTCTAGAAACGTTCGATTTCAAGCACAAAACTGTTATTTATTTTATTTTGTAAATAATTTTATAAGAAAGCAAAAAAGTTAATCAAATGAAACTGTCACAGATAATTTTAGCTATAATGCTGTATTTTTAAAAAGTTGTTTCCTTTACGCGTTCATATATTTCTATTGAAAAAATATTATTTTCATTTATATTTTCTATTGAGTAATTTATTTTTTTATTTGTATTCTACTCCAGCGAAACGATAGGAAAACCTTAAATTTATCTAAAGCATATTTTTTGGTATTCATAATGTAAACCAATTCGTTATAAAGTCAATCAAAAGAGTGATTTAGCATTAAGCTTCGCCTTAACATACTCTCTCCACCACTTGTCACTTTCGTCTCCTTTATTCTCCTTAAACTCCTCTCTCTGCCATTCCTTTAAAAATAATAGTATAGTTGTTTTCCCCTTTTCATATTTATGATCTATCTATATTTTTTAAATGAAGTACTTAAATTATGCATTTATGTTACCAATATTTTACTTAACTGTGTAAAAAATACTTACGATCCTTCCCGAGTTATATTTTCATTGAAATATCTTGCTTCCACGAAGACGTAACCTGAAATAATAAAATTCTAAGTTCAGAATGTATTTTTAGATACATATACTTGTAGATTATAACTGTACGTTGGCTAAAGTCCCGAAAGGCGTTATTTTTTTATTTTTTTATTTTTTTTTATTTATTGAAACATATAAACAAGGTTACAATTTTTTTAACAATATAAACAAAAATATATCAATCACTCTCCTAATAAAGCAGCTGCTTGTGTTTAGGAGAGGACAACAAAAATATTTTTACATTTGTTTAAATTAAACAAAAAATATTAGTAATAAAACAAAAAATAACACAAAAAATAACAATAAAAGTAATAAAAATATAGGTTAGTTAATAAATGATTCAAAGAATTTAAAAGGCAAAAACATATTTCTAAACAATAAGTAAAGTTATGAGGTGGTACAAGAGTATTTTAATTTAATTTTTTTTTTATATTTTTCGTAGTTTTCTTCCGATCGTATATCAAGGGGTAATTTATTAAATAATTTTACACCCTTGAATATATAGTGATGTTGTGCTGTTGTGGTTCGTGCTAGTGGCACGGTTAGTCCTCCAACAGATATTATTCTTTTGCTAATATTCAATTGTGGTAAATTATTTTTACTAAAGAAATCTTTATGTATTTGTAGAAGTGCAATTTTGTCATAAATTTTTGTAAGTGGGGGAACCGGGAAATCTTGAAAAACATTTATAGTTGGGTAGTAATATGGCTTTTTTAAGATGATTTTTATTAGTATTTTTTGAATAGTTTCCAGTGGGAGTAGGGATGATTTATATGCACCCCCCCAAGCCACGATTCCATATTGTAGGACAGAGTGCGCCAATGCATAATAAATATCTTTTAGTATTTTTAATGATACAATATTTCATAGTCTAAAAAATATAAAGATTAGTTTTCTCATTCTGTCTACTGTGGAATTTATTTGACTTTTCCATTTAATGTTATTATCAATAATTATTCCAAGATATTTTATTTCTTTTTTACTACTAATGTTTATACAGTTTGAATTACAGGGTGCGAATTTAACCCTAGAATGCTAAACATCGCCTGTGAGGCGAAGCAATTTTTTTTTGGAGTGATATCTCCTGATCGCTCACTCGTATCAAAGCATGCGCTCGCGCCAACTCAGTTGAGTGTTGTACGAGCTAGCGCACAGACGTTTTTTGGATTTGCTCGGCTGCGTTGTTGAGATACAGACACGTGTGGCGCCTGTGAGGCGAAGTTTAGCATTAAAGGTAATTTTTTTGTACATATATGTTTGTGGTTTTTTTTTTGATTTTTTGCTAAAAATTAAAGTTTGAGTATAATTTTTATAGTTTTATGAAATGGCAACGTCTGAAGCGCAGCTACTTAAATGGCTGGAGGAAATATCGGTAGATGGAAGTGAAGAGGACGACGATTTAGGAGCGGATTTTGATTCAGATGACAGTGTGGATGACCCCAATTACGTCACTGAGTTAGACGATGACTTGCAGAATATTCATGTATCAAATCAAATTCATGTCGATGTACAATCCACACCGACTCATGTTCAGGAAGCTTTAGCCACGGCGCAAAATAGGGAGCAGCCGGCTTGTGAGAATCGGATAATTACGCCATCGGCATCGATTATGAGGGGAAAGAACAAATATATTTGGTCCTCAGAACCTTCTTCGTCACAACAAAAATCGAACAGAACTCCTTCGAGAAACATAGTCCATATTGTGCCAGGCCCAAAAGAAGGCGCCAAGGGCATTGTTGATCCCATGAAATGTTTTGAACTGTTTTTTACTTCGGAGTTGATGGACGAAGTACTTTTGCGGACTAATGAATATATTATACAAACAGCTACCAAGTATAAAATTCAGAATACTACTACATCACAGGTCAGAATAGAAGAGCTTCGTGCGCTTCTTGGCATATTTATCTTGAGCGGAGCGTTGAAAAATAATCACTTGACAACAAATGAGCTGTTTGATCCTACGATTTGTGGATCCCAAAATTTAGCTGCAATGAGCTGTGAACGGTTTGAGTTCCTTGTAAAGTGTCTGCGTTTCGATGATCGTAACACTCGAGACGACAGAAAAAAAACTGATAAGTTTGCGCCTATCCGAAATATTTGGGAATTTTTTATCAAGCAATGTAGAGATCTGTATAAACCAAGCTCATACGTGACAATAGATGAACAACTTTTGGCATTCAGGGGACGATGTCCATTCCGTATGTATATTCCTAATAAGCCGGCCAAATACGGAATAAAGATTGTTTTAGTGTGCGATGTTAGATCAAAATATATGTTTGATGCCTCACCGTATTTGGGAAAAAACCTCGGTACAGCTATAAACGAACCATTAGGCTCTTACTATTGTAAGCTGCTTACAAAGACTATACATGGCACAAATCGTAATTTAACTGCCGATAACTGGTTTACTTCTATACCGCTAGCTGAGCAATTGCTTCGACCACCATACAACCTTACTCTTATTGGAACAATTCGAAATAATAAGCAAGAAATTCCACCAGAGTTCAAACATAATTCATCACGCCCTGTTGGGACATCTCTTTTTGGATTCCACGAAAAGCTCACTCTTGTTAGCTACAAGCCAAAACCTCAAAAGACCGTTCTTTTGCTCTCTACGATGCACGACAAGCCTTCTGTTGACTCCGTTTCCGGTAAGCCGACAATAATTCATTCTTATAACGAAACAAAAGGTGCTGTGGATACTTTTGACCAGATGTGTGGTCACTCAAGCTGTAGCCGTAAAACTAGGCGTTGGCCACTTTGCATGTTCTATGGAATGTTGAATATGGCTCTACTCAATAGCTTTGTAATTTATGTATCCAATTGCGAAGCTTTGAAAATAAAGCCAATGTCAAGAAGAGAATTTCTCAAGATATTAAGCAAGAACCTATGCAGCGACTGGTGCGCCATCCGTTTGGAAGAAAGGCCACGTATGCAGAAAAGAGTCCGTTCTGCAATTCATGACGTGGTTGGTCATAATACTGACACTGATTCAGATGAACCATGCATAAAAAAGGGAAAAAGATCAATGTGTGACTTCTGCCCCCCGAAATTGAGGCGTATGAGTATTTATTTCTGCGCAAAATGCAAGTTAACATACTGCTTAGAACACCGGTCTCCAAACTGTTGCAAATGCGACAAAAAAAAGTAGGTGGAAAAAACCGAAACTTTATTTTGGTCTCAATGAATATTTTTAAGTTGTAAGCTGTGAAATATATTTTTATAGACTTAGTACATCTCAGGTCTATAAGACCCAGAAGTTTTTTTTTTATTTCCAATTGTGAATTTTTTTGATTTTTTTTTTTTTGTAAAAGATCTCTGTATACCACGAAACAAAATATATGATCTTAAAATAAGCTTTTAATATATTTAATGTATTTAAAAAATGAATTGTGTTATTTTTTTTTTGTTACCCAATATGTAATAAAAGTGTTTTTGTTTTTGTTTTAATATGTTGTATTTTTTTAAGTAAAATATGGTTTTTTTTTATAAAAGTCGCCTCACAGGCGAAGTTTAGCATTAATGGGCTAAAAAATATGTTTAGTATTCTAGGGTTAAGGAGGCAATTTCTTTCGTGAATTTTTATGTTTAGATTTACATTTGAGTTATTCCCTGTTAGGCTATAAGGTATAAAATGGGTTTTTTCGACATTCAGTGTCAATAAATTTTCGTCAAACCATAGTTTAACTATATTTATTGCATTATTAGCTGATACTACGACATCATTCCATGAATTTCCTTCAATAGTTATAACTGTATCATCTGCGTAAGATATGATGTTTCCAATGATTGGGAGTTGAAAAAGTTCATTAACATATATTATAAAAAGTAAAGGTCCCAAAACAGTTCCTTGTGGAATTCCAAAATCTATATTTTCTATTTCACTTAATTCGTTGTTTACTTTAACCTGTTGAGTTCTTTGATAGAGATAACTTTTTAACCATGTTTTAGCTTTGCCAGTAATTCCTATATTATTTACTTTATTAATTAATTTTGAATGTGAGACACTATCAAAAGCTTTACTGAGGTCAATGAATATACTTAAGCATTTTTTGCCTCTATCTAATGTTTTGTAAATAATCTTAGTTAATTCTGCAATTGCGTCTTGTGTGCTAAGTTTATCTCTAAAACCGTATTGACTAGGGTTAATACTTTTTTGGTTATCTGTATAATCAGTAATTTGTTTTTTTATTACTTTTTCGTGTATTTTTGCAATGTTGGATAATAAGGATATTGGGCGGTAATTGTTTACTTCTTTTGGATCTCCGGATTTATATACTGGGATTATAATGGCTTTTTTGTAGTTAGACGGGAATATTCCGTATTTAGTACTTACATTAATTATATGCGTAATCGGTTTGGTTAGAAAATTGCAGTATTTTTTCAAGATTTCTGTAGTTATACCGTCGTATCCTGGCGCACTACCATTTTTAAGTGATTGTATTATGTTTTCAATATTTTTTTCTGAAGTCGGTTTAAAATTTGAAAGATTGCTATTTGTTATTTTATCTTCATGTATGTCATCAGGTTGATAATTTTGGTCAATTTTATATGCAAGTTTTTGACCGACGGTAGCGAAAAATTTGTTGAAAATATTTGCGCACATTTTTGGTTCACGGATAGCATTTATGTTAGTTCCATTATTGTTTATGACATTTATTGTAGACTTATTTTTATTATTTTTATTCATTATTTCATTTATAGTGTTCCATGTTTTTTTAGGGTTTTCTTTTGTGAGGATTATTTTCTCCCTGTAATATTTTTCTTTTGTGTCTTTGATAATTTTAATGAGTTTGTTCCGGAATATTTTGTATTCGTTTTTTACTTGGCTACTGGTAGGGTTTTTTTTTGTGTCTATGAAAAGTTTTTCTTTTTTCCGGATAGATATGAGTAATCCTTGCGTAATCCATGGTTTGATTTGCCTTAATTTAGAACTTGGTTGATTATTTATAAAGGTTGTACAGTCTGCGATATGAGCATTTAAAGTTTCTTCAAAGAAGTTTGCGCACATGTCTGGGTTTTGGCAATTTAGTATTGAGGACCAAGATTCGTTACTTAATTTATTGTTTAATTTTACATTGTTCAATTTGGAAATTATGTTAATATTTTTTCTAGAGTCATTTAATCCTAAGTTTTTATTGAAATCATAAATAAAAATATTTGTATGGTGATCTGTTATATCATTTTTCCATATAATAGATTTAATTTTTTCTGTGTGTTTAATATTGCTCCATATGTGGTCCAGGCATGATGGCGATTGGTTTGCAAATTCTCTTGTGAAATTATTTACACATGATATAAAGTTCATTTCATTCATAGCATTTATATAATCTAATTTATTTTTACAGTGGTTATTAGGACCAATATTAATATTTAAATCACCTATTACGATACAATTTAGATGGTTTTTGTTACATAGTATTTTTTTTTAATTCTTCTATAAATAAAGGTACATCAGAACTGTGTGTTCGATATATTGCGATTATATTGAATGGCATATTATTTAAAACAAAATTTAATGACAAACAGTTTGCTTTGCATATGTGTATTTCGGTAATATTGATATCAGTAAATTTTTCTTTAGCGTATACTACAATTCCACTATTTTTATTAATCTGATAATTTGTATTGTAATTTTTGTAGTTTGGGATGATTGGTATATTTATGTTTGCATGTATGTGCGCCTCGGATAGTATTATGAAATCTGGCTGTGAACATAATGTATTTAGGGATACCAAAAGTTCATCCATGTTTTTATTTATACTTCTAATGTTTAGGTGCAAGATTGTTAGTCTATTTATTATATTGTCATAGATCTTATTGCATTCACTGGCTGCTTCACATACGTATTCTTCTATATTTAGATTTTTATCAATTTCGCTTAAGTTAAAATTTTCCATTGTATTTATTTAGGTGTGATAAAATATGTATATAAAATTCTACGAGTAAATGAATAAGTAATAATGCTCATAATTAGTGTAACACTATTCTTGCTCGATTTCAGTTCATATCTAAAATTGTAGGTTTTGATTTTTTCTATAAGATTTATTTTATGTTTAGATAATACTCGGAGACATAGTGAGTGTTTGTTTAATTGACAGCAATAATTAATTTGATTCGTTCTTCTTTTTATAATAATTACAATAAAAAAAAGCGTTTGTAAGAATATATCAATAGTACAAGTGAACATATAGTGTAGAGATTTATTGCATATAGAATATTGGCAGCATGATATATGGATTAGTAATGTATATAATAATAATTTTGACAAATTAATATATCTATAATTAGACTTTAGTATTCTGTAATTTACTAGCATTCGATAAATGCAGTTGTGGATTGTTATTGTATTTTCTATTTTCTGGTAGGAATATACAAATGTAGAACGTAGATGTAATGAATTGTAAAAATAAACATAAAAGTGTAGTAAGTAGAGATGTGTTATCATGAAGAAAATATTTAGGTTTTTTATCTTATATATAGAGAATGATTTAAATTTTTTGGTTTTAAATACATATATCCTGACTTTAAAGTATGTAGAATGATGAAAGATTTGTCGGTTTTTTAATGTATAGACTATATTATTATTATTTTTTATAGCTTGTGGATATTCAAAAGTACATGCGTATTTGTAAGACATTGAGAATAGATATGAAATATTTTTATAGACATCTTTAAAATTTATAACAATATTCCAGTTTTTGTTCCGTGAGAGCAAGTATTTTTTTGTAATATTGACAGTTCGTTTGATTATGGACATTTTTTTTAAATTGTTAGTATCATTTTTGAATATTTCTTAGAATTTTCAGTTTTAATAGTAAGTATACTTGTTTTATATACTGGAGATTGATAGGGAACATCATGTTTTTTTAAAGAATATGTCATAGCATTATTAATTTTGTTAGTTTTTAAAATTTTGAAAGTGCAGGTACATGCATAATATATTGACAATAAACATGAGTTACTATGAAAAATATACCTTGAATCCAAATTAGTATTCAATTTTCTGTTGTGCGAATGCCAGCATTTTTTTATAATATAAACAGTTGGTTTTATCATTCGCATTATGATTGGTAGGAAATGACAGTTGAAATCTCTCATTTTGAAAAGTGCAGTTTACACACCTCGGTTGATTTGTTGAGGCACATTCTTTGAACAAGTGAGCAGCTCCACAGTTATGTTTTTATGTCATCCATGTAGGTTGGCAAAAAGGCCCGAAAGGCGTCATGTTTTTATGTCATCCATGTAGGTTGGCAAAAAGGCCCGAAAGGCGTCATGTTTTTATGTCATCCATGTAGGTTGGCAAAAAGGCCCGAAAGGCGTCATGTTTTTATGTCATCCATGTAGGTTGGCAAAAAGGGCCGAAAGGCGTCATGTTTTTTATGTTATTTATTTATTTATTAACGCCCTTTTTAAGGGATTTTACATGAGAATATTAAGCAATATACATTATTTGTTGTACGTAAGTGAATTGCTTCATTAACAACATTTTATATTTGTTTAAACATAACTTGAAGATGTCCACTGACTTGGTATAATTGTTTCCCTCCATTAGTATTCTGGGCAAAGAGGAATGTATAAGGTAGTTAGTCCCAGAATTTCTGCATTGAAATAAATCCTGACTTCTAGTATTACGTTGTGGAATCCGAAAGCTTAACAATTCTAGCAATACCGGAATATCAACTAAATCATTTAGAATTTTATATTTATTTCTCCACGTATGTTAGCAAAATGAGTCATGTTTTTATGTTATCGATGTAGGTTGGTAAAAAGGCCCGAAAAGCGTCATGTTTTTGTGTTATCCATGTAGGTTGGCAAAAAGCCCGAAAGACGTCATGGTTTTGTGTTATCCATGTAGGTTGGCAAAAAGGCTCGAAAGGCGTCATGTTTTTTTATATTATCCATGTAGGTTGGCAAAAAAGCCCGAAAGGCGTCATGTTTTTTATATTATCCATGTAGGTTGGCAAAAAAGCCCGAAAGGCGTCATGTTTTTATATTAGCCATGTATGTCGGCAAAAAAGTCCGAAATGCGTCATGGTTTTTTGGTCATTTCTAAGTGAAATTATTTGATCTTTTTGAGTGGTTTTGTATGTAGGTACGTATATAAGATTAATTTCTGAAATTATGTTATTAGCAAAAGCGCTATTATGCTTAGGACTCAAGGACTTAGGAAAAAAATATAACTATGTGTCTAAAACGGCATTTAAAGATACAACCGTTATCTGTTTCTTACCTATAATATGTTAAATAACAGATCAAAATGTTTTACATCATTTTCGGAGCATATTTTGGGATTTTTTTTATATCGAGGGATTTTCAAATACTTACATTTCTGCTCGCAAATGAATATATATAATGTTATTTTTTAGAACTTAATTAATCAAGGGAAATATATTATAGACCGATGGAAATTTGGAATGCGGGATTAATTTCAAATACATACATTCAATAATATTTCTCTATACTCCAACGTTGACATTTTTTCAGATTCGCTGCCCATATTTAAAAGGAACATCATGTCAATGATATAAACTGTTCCATGCGCATATATACATATACTATACACACACATCTGTACAATTGGGAATGGTGTAGTTCCACTAGCTCCAGACGGTTGGGAACATTTAAACCTTCAGGCTAATTTGTGCGCTTTTGGAAACAGCTTACATAAGTCTCATGGAAATCGTTGTACCTTTCTTACTATAGGTAGTGCTGAAAAATATGATCTAAAATAAAACTAAATTGTGAGAAAGAGAAAACACCAGAGAAGTTAACCAAAGTTTCAGACCACAATTTGAGAAAAATTTCGGAAACCTCGGGAATTTTGTATTAATTATTTTTTTATATGAAACGACAAAAAGTGAGAAAACAATAATGTTTATAATACATTTGTCTAATAAAATGCCATTTTATGTTTCCATTAAAAAAAAATACCTAAAAAATGTGCATTTCAAATTATTAAATTTGAAAGCGCATTTGATCACCTTTCAAAAACAGTTTTTAATTTTCGGATATGTTCAGAAATATTACATTAAATCTTATTGCAATGCGGAAATACTCCAACCTTCTGATAAAATATGCCAGATGCCAGAGGAGGTCAGACTCTTCTTGCACGTAAGTCACTTAAAAAAATGACGACCGTTGACCTTACTCAAGTTGAAGAGGCCGCCCTTGGTTAGGCTACCCGCGTTCATGGCACACATTACTCCTAAGTATTGCGTTGGTGGCCCTGGAGGATAAAAAATAAATATCTTTTCTAGCGTTCTCCGTTCTAGGAAACAATAAATAAATTCAAGGAGTCAAGACCTTAAGGCAATATGTGAAAATTTACTAGCTGCTATTAATAGTACTGTACCGGACAGCAGATGGATGCATCTAAATAATGATCAAATAATCAAGAAAATGAATATTCTGATATCACACATTTTACGATGCCGAATCCTTTGAGGCTTATCTCGCATGATGAGTCATCTTGCTAAGAATTTAAAACACCGTACACGTATCATATCGCCATTTCAAGGATGAATTACTCGCACGATAAAACTGTGGGATCTTAGTAATTAATTCTGGGTGCTATGACGACTTATAATATTTCTGTTTAGATATAAGAATAATTGCTACACATTAACACGTGTAGAAACTGTATTTTAACCCAATAAACAAACAACAAACTGGCCCTACAAGTGAGTTGTCCGACAACATTCGCAAGTTGTATTTGTTTGCAAATCCTTACCCAAGGTACCCCCAGACGAACCGGCATTTACAGTCGATGTCACTGGCGTAGGTGTCCAGTACAAATACTATATTAGAATTAAGGACGGGTTGTTTCGGAGAACTTGAACAATTCTTCAAATTTCAAAGTTAATTTTCAAGTTCTGTGAAAGATATTTTTAAGTTCTGTTTTTATTTCAGTTCTGTCAAGCAACTAGCCTATAATGATATAATAACAGAATTTGAATAGGACTTTCACAGAACCCGTAAATGAACGTTGAAATTCGATGAATTGTTCAAATTCTCCGAAACAACCCGTCCTAAGGAAACTTCAGAATTAAATATGATCCAACCGGGGAAATGACAAATCCATGACCGGAGCATACCATGATCGTGCTATGAACGAGCCACGACTTACGGGAAACAAACAAAGCACCGGCAAACGGCGATTCGCGCCGTACTAATCGATCAAAAAAAAATGAATTTAGTTTCTGTTCCTAGTTTGAAATCAAATAACGAAACGCATAAGAAAAGAATAGCCACAACAAATATGTGTGAATGAATTAAATGGCTACAAATAACATAATTCATAACTAAATGAAACGGAACGCATTAGAAAGAGAGCCATTCAAAGAATATGTGTATGGGTGAAACAGCTATATTATTATGAACGTCCCTCAATTCTGTATGCGTTCCTCTCGACACCAGTTGCAAGCTTAAGCGGCCCACTGACGAGCGAGCATGACGACCATTTTTGTATTGATGTCCGCCGGATAAATCGCGTGTCGACATGTTCAGACTGATCGCCTCTACTTCTCTATGAACATACGAGCGAGCAGAGTAGTAGTATACGACGTATGTAATGTACTAGCTTGATACACTTATATGTTTTTGCGTTCGCTGTCTCACTTTATTTGATTCGTCGTTTAACGTTTTCGGGTAAGAAAAAGCATTGTGATTAATTGTATTTATTGAAATAATAGGTCATTTTTGAGTATATGCAAAAAGAAATAAAATCCATCATATTTGGTTTTTGCTCGAGAATAATCTCGATCCGTTTAAGCTTTTGATCAAATTTTTATTAGCTGTCAAGCACAACGGTCGTGTTATTATGCTTCTCAGCTAATCTGAATTTGTTGAAAATCTGAAATGCACCCGATAGTCGGCGTACAAAGGGGACCGTTCAAATGCAAAATATCAAAATGGTGCTGATGGACGATTTGTGGTCAGCAAATGTGATAAAATAACAATAAAGTTTAAAACAACCCAATTCAAAACATATAATTCTAATTCAAATAAATATATTCATAGACATACTCAATTAATTAATTTGATCACTTTCAATAGATACCTGTTTGCTAACGTCTACCTTTCATGGACCAGAAAAAGATTATAAAAAAAAAGAAATGGAAAAAGGTAATAAAATCAAGAAATTTCTTTTTATTCAGAATTCATTCATACAATTTCGCCAACTGTTTCCATATCTGACTAAAGAATCAACAAAAAGACAACAGTTCGCCACACCTTACTATAGCTTAACTGCAATGCACATGCAAATAAGATTCAAAACAACGGGCCACTGTTGTCCAAATTAATTTTCTTGATTTTTAACATTATTTTTGCTCTTTAAATTATTTGCGTCGAAAAATTTTTCAACGTATGCTGTTTTGTCCCCTGTTTCTTGGTTTTGATCATTTCTTGTTGGTCCTTGGGTATCTTCATTTGGTGATGAATTGCTATCAATTATTACTCTGGTTGGTGGATTTATATTTTCGCCATCATAGTCAACAGTATCTCCCGATACTACAATAGATTTTAATTTTTTGGTTGATTGTTGGATTGATTGTATCCTAGTGTTATCTACAAGCTTCAACTGGGTGATGTCTTCCGGCTTCAGTTGTTTGAGGTCCGAGTTGACTTGCGACTCGGAAACTTGCGGTGTTCTGGCTATTTGAGGATCTCCAAAGATTCTGGATTGGTCCACTCCCTCGATTATAGCTTGGATGTCTTTATCCTCGTTGTATTTAACGACGATAACTTCTGGTTTTTCGTCTTTGAGTTTTTTAAGATTTGGTAGTTCAATGGTTTCAGGGTCTTCGGGTCTCTTTACCAGTACGTAGACTGAAGTTTTTTCGTCTGTTTTGGGTTGAAGTTCTATTTCTTCTTGTACTTTGGGAACGAATGGTGGCACTTTGACGAAGATGATATTGTAACGTACTTCATCGGGTACTTCTCTGTATTGATGGGGCTCATTCTGTACCGTATCGAGGGGCGCTGAGAAATAGTAGTGATTGGTTGGTTCTGTGTCAACCATTGTGTTTGATGATGATTCCCTTATGTTTACCACAGCATTTTTTCTCTTTTCAGAAGTAAACTTGCTGAAACCGATGACGCACGGTTTATTGGCGTCCTGTGGGTTGTCCCTTGACTGCGGAGCTGCGCAAGCGGTCGCCAATATCACAAGCAAAAGTAAAAGCTAAAACAATAATCAATTATTAATTCAAAAATGAAAAGCAGAAAATCTATGGATCCTCAATGTTTGGCTGCTTTATAGTCACTGAAGAGATACACCAATAGGAAAGTGGTCTCGGGGGAGATTCCAGTTCTATTTAAGGATAAGGATTTGTCCTTGATCTTAAAATTATTAGCGACCTTAACGTTATCTGTGAAAAATCTTAAAGTTTTCTCGGATGACAAGGAAAAAGGCATTAATTTTAAGGTTAAGAACAATTCCTTATCCTTAAGTAGAACTAGAATCGCTCCCCTGGGCATTGAGTAAATAACCCCTAGAAATGTGATTTGAAAAGATAACTGAAGTCACCAATATAACCCATAGGGCAATGAAATGATTAAATACATATATAATATACATAAAAATATTAAAATACAGTCAATGAAATTGTTTTTCTGCCCAAAAAAGAATTTCGGTATTAGAAAACGAGTGGGGATAAATTGAACGTACTTGTGCACACAGTTACGCGCACAACAAATTGAACGTACTTGTGCACACAGTTACGCGCACAACAAATTGAATGTACTTGTGCACACAGATACGCGCACAACAAATTGAACGTACTTGTGCACACAGATACGCCCACAACAAATTGAACGTACTTGTGCACACAGATACGCGCACAACAAATTGAACGTACTTGTGCACACATATAAGCCCACAGCAAATTGAAAGAACTTGTGAAATATATAAAAAATACCGAAATTATCTGTTTAACCTCTCAGGCCTCTGGCATATTGATCGTTACATTTACGCTGTCAGAAAGTCGTGGGGAGAGAAGAAGAATGGGGAAGAAGAATGCGGGGAAGTTCCTGGCTATTCAATTGTCACCAAACACGGTTAAAACCATTTCAAGCAAAGTGTCAATTACGAATGGTGGTCTTACACTAAGGCGATACTGAATCTATCTTCCACACTGAAACGTGCCGAAAATATACCGTATATTATTTTTAGTGTCTAAAATGTTGACCCGCGACCTCCGGATTCCTAGTCGAGAGCCTTACCCTCGACCACAGAGGCTGTCAAATCAAGATCGTGTCAAAGTCGGTAAAGAAGAAGACTAATTTGTGATGTAGGAATAAAAGTAATGAATACTTTTTAAGAATGTTGTTAGGCTTAAGGTAGCAGGTAAGTTATATATTATCAAGGCAAATGCAGGTGCATGAACACACGTTCCCATATATTATGAATTTACTAAAAGTTTATCAGGAAACGGCATGCAACCCTGCGTTTAACCGGATTGAAAATATTCTTAATAAATTATCAATTCTCATTTTTTTCCGTGTACCTCTATTCCTAATCAACGGCTTTACCTAGTTAGTAAAAAAGAGTAGTCTAGCTAAAGCACTATGTCAATAAGATAATGACTACATTCGGGATTTATAATCAGTTAGTTATTCAGTCAGTCAATTCGTCAGTTAAATTTGGGTGACATTTTTACGTAAATATATGACGTTTAATGATTCGGAATGTCAAGTTACTCTAGTGTTGTCAGTATATATCAATAAATTTACAATATCGGATCGATAGGCGAAATTACCGACGAATTTGTAACGATTTAGCTCTAGCATGGTCGTAATATTGATAAGCCAACCGATTTCGTATTGAAAATTGAAATACGCTGGAAATACTGGTAGCTGGAAACTGAATTAACGTCAGATGGTTATGTACAAGTAAACAAACACTAATAAAAACTTTAACATAAGGTAATTCCGTAAATGGAAGACTGAACGCCTTTGGCGCTAACAAAAAATTGTCTCGTAGCAGTCCACAACGGAGTGCTGGTACCTACCTTGATGTATGGAAGTGAGGCATGGAACTGGCAAAGAAAGGATGAAAGTAGATTAAATGCTGTTGAAATGAGATCCCTGAGGCGTATGTGTGGTAAAACCATGTTTGATCGTGTGAGGAATGTGGAGATCCGCAAAGAGTGCAAGGCTGATGTAAGCGTAATGAGTAAGATTAAGAAAGGGACGCTTAGGTGGTTTGGGCATGTAGAGCGAATGAGGGATGATAGGAGTGTAAGGAGGATATATGATGCAAATGCGAATGGTAGCAGAAGTCGGGGACGCCCGAGGAAGACATGGACATACGATCAAGTGAATCAGATACTCGAGTCGGACCATGTCAAGTGTCAGAATAATAGAAGAGTATGTATGAGACGATGTATAAATGTGAATGAGGCAAGAAGTGTGTGCCAAGAACGAGTTGTTTGGCTGTCCGTCCTCTCTGCCTACCCTTGCGGGGAAACGGCGTGATGGTTAGTTAGTTAACATACATTACAATGATAATAAAAATGGAGTTAATGAAGTCTTTGGTTATGACTAGAGACACCCATTCATCGCATTAACGATACTTTCGCGTATTAAAGCGATAAATGGTGTTTTTAGCAATAATGAAAAATACATTTTAGTCGCTATAATCTTGTATTGACAGATCGTAGAACGAACATGACACACTCTGCTGTAGAAACATGTGCCATGTTGAGTTTCAATCAATAAAACAATAAACATGTTTCAAGTTGCTAATTTAATTGTTTTTCCCCTCTTCCCGACTCCCATTCCTTGACGTTATCGTATTTGGCTATAAACAATATGAAAACGCAAAATTAATTCAAACATTTTCAATAATTAATGCTACACTTCTCAAAAATTAAAGCTATGAATGGGTGTCTCTAGTTTTGACTAACAACTTTTGTTCCTCCAAGTTGGAGCAGAATCAATTGATCCCGTTTCGATCGTCAATGGATCGTACATACGATTTCTTTTAACTTAAGGGCGTAGTTAATTCACCTCCATTAATTATTTACCCAGTTATTTTGCGTAACGAACGACATTATCCAAAAAGTCGTGCATATTAATAGCTTATCCGACACCTTTGAGGCCTCGCTAAAAGCAGCGGCTTTTGTCTACCGACTGTCGGAATCATGATTTGACCAAAGATGATGGGTTTTGTTAATTTCTTATTGACATAGGGCTTTAAGAATCGCTATAAAATCATCGAGATATTGTAAAGTTATCGATTTCACTGTGCTAGAACCCAAGGTCTGAATAGGCAAGTACTGCCCAAACTTCCTTTTTCCTATCTACATCTCTTCTCCTCTTCTTTCTGCCTCGAAATATCCCGTATAGTGCTACTGGGAGCAGTTGGGACTTGGGACTCTTTTGTGGTATTCACATTATTATAAAAAAATGGTGCTGTAGCGAAGGAATCATTTTGTTGTGTATTTTTGAATCCACAATATAAATAGTTTGTCTTAAATAATAAATATTACATCTAAATGTATTATTTAAAAAATATATTAAAAAATTATAATAACTGTAAAAAATTACAATAACTGTAACAAATTACAATAACTGTAAAAAATTACACTAACTGTAAAAAATTACAATAACTGTAACAAATTACAATAACTGTAAAAAATTAAAATAAGTATAAAAATTTACAATAACTTTAAAAAATTACAATAACTGTAAAAAATTACAGTAAATGTAAAAAAAAACAATGACTGCAAAAAATCTAAATAAAACTACAGCCAACAAAACTGTTTTTTGTTTTGTTAATGTTTTCTCAAAATGTTCGAAAAATTACATAGTTTTAATTCTAAACTACCCAAGATTAAAAAAAAGGATTTATAAATTTTTGGGGTAATGTTTTGATGTTGTGAATTCTAGAATACCAGACAACTGGGTGCATTTTTAAGGCGTAAATATGTATTATTAATTTAGGAATAAGGACGAGACAAACAAATAAACATTCATTTTTATATACGAGTACATAGATAACAAAAAAATAAAAGATGGGCAGTTTAAATTATGGTTTTTTGAATTTGCCGATTGTTAAAGTATGCATAAGAAAAGTAAGTCGCCAACAAAGAAATAAAACACATTTATATAAATCTAATATCTGGCCATTAACCGGATGATAAATTTTGAAAAATAAAATAAAATAAAATTTTAGGTTGAGTCGAGAAAATAAGTCATTCTTTGAAACTGATGAATATTTAAGGCTTGTATTACGAAAAATATATTACGTGTATTAAGTACGCACTATTTTTAATACAGTCTTACAATAAATATACGTGTCAAAAATAATAAAATATTTTCCAATTGTTCCAAACTAAATTGTGTTTATTTTGGAAAAAAAAATATTTTTATTTTATTTTATTTGGTTTTGGATTTTACACGAATTTCAAGAACAGAATATACCCAGTGAGCTATCGAAAATTATACAAAAAAGTCTTTTGTGTGCTATTTCTAATTAGAAGAAATTTAATTTTTAGGTTCATTTAAAATATTGAATAATATATCGACAATAAGTCATAAATGTATTAAAAATACGTACCACAAACTTCGTCATTTTGAATAAATTTATTTAGTACCAAGCTTATGAATCTTCTTCAACTGAATTTTTATGTCCGAGTATCAACTATTTATATGGTTTCAGAATTGAAACGACCACAGGATGTTCCATTTTAAAATTAAATTTTCCTTAAAATTTTCACGTTTTCAACACGTTCAAAACAACAAGAACGGCTTCAGATCTATCGGATGCCAGAAAGTGGGTTAATTTCGGTTCCATGATAACTCAACACAATGACAATTCAACACACCTGAAAAAAGTGATATAAAGTCATGAAAAGTTATAAAAGGTTAAATAGTGTCATAGGTAACTATTTATTTTAGTTTTTGTTTCATCACTTTTTAAAGGTGTGTTGAATTGTAATTTTGATGAGTTATGCGGTCACCATACGATCCATATGTAAAGGTGGACACACACGGCAGAGCCATTTGGACCCGAGTAACCGTTTGGCTGAATCCATTTGGACACGGTCCAATTTAGAGGGGGACACATAATCGAACCGAACCTTGCCAGTTTGATCTGTGTCACCATCAACTTGAATTTGTGAACGAAAATCATACATTTGTACATAAAATAGATTATTATTTCAAAAATATTCAAAAAAGAGTTATGACTCGAGGTCTAAATTCAGAGTAAATGGATTTTGGCTTGGGGATTGCACTCACACGGCAGAGCCAGCGAGCCACTACCGAGCCATCTGAGTTTCGCATCACTCTAATACTAACGTTCCATCTCTCGAGTGGTTCATGCTCTCAGTATTGCCCTGCTAAAAGACCTACATTCAGAATTGAAGCGTTATTTGAAATGGCCTCATATAATAATAGCCTCAAAATTCGCTTTGATACCCTGATAATGCTTTAGTCTCACCGGCTCAAGACGGTTGGGGACTGTTGGGTCTTTTGTGCGGCATTCACATAAAACATTTCACTTGTGTGTCGGTCTGTAACTCCGGTTCAATAAACTCTAGAACTCGCATATGCTTTGAATGTGTCATTTTCAAAATTGGAACTGCTTGTTCGAACAAATTCAGAATAGCAATTTAGTAGGTACCTACCAAAAATTTTAAAAGAAGATTATTTTTATGGTCCTTTTCAATGTAGAATTTGTAATATCCCGTCTGCACTATTTACATAATATATGTACCACATTATATTCGCGATTTTATATTAAAAAAAAACCATTTTGGAAATATGATGAAAAAATTATGAGATTGCTAAAAAGAAGGGTTTTAGTGGGACGAAATTGGAAATTACAAACGACAAATTTGTGTTCAACATTTGTAATTTCAAATTTTAAAAAAATTTCGGGTTTTTTTAATTGTTTTTTTTTTTTATTATTTTTCATCCACATTTAGAAAGTTGCTGGAGTGACGATTTAACAAAAAAAAACTTGTTTTTATCGTTGTCAAAAATTATTACTAAACCCAAAACGACCTGTATGTCAAAAACAGGAAAACTAATTCTATCGCTTTATTACGAACCTAGGGTGACCACCGATTATATAATAGGTTTGTTGCCGAGAGTATATTAAAATTTTAATGATAATAATTCTTTCGCATCTGCTAAAAGTTTTTCAAACACGAACTATTTTTAAACATATCTATTTGAATTACACTTTTGTTTCAGGTAATAAATAAATGACAAAACTTGAAAACTCAAATTTGATTTAAATTTAAGCGTCATTTTCAAAATTGGAACTGATTTTTTTGAAGATTTCAGACAAGCAATAAAGTAGCTACCTATGATACAATGTTTTTAACAGAAAATTGTTTTAATCGTTATTTTAAAATTCTTTCCTGTGATTTTTTACAGGTCTGCGCTGGTACATAATGTTTTTTACATAATGGACTGTAATTATCAACGAGAAAATAAGATTAAACAATCGTGTTTATCACAAGGAAAATAGGAGTGGGAAAGGAGGCCTTTACTTTATGAATGATCTTGCTTCATTTGGAATTTTGACGTTGGTCTTAAATGTTCTGTGGGCACTATAGTTTATAGATGTACCCACATCTAGTATTTTTTCACAACATGAAAGGTTTTTTGATCATTCTCAATAATATATAATAATATGATTGGGGCTGATATGTACTGTTTTACGGTAATTATAATGAGGGGGCGACAAATATGCAACTATATGCAACAACGACAAAAATAACATAAAAAAAACAAATGACACTTGCTTTTGGCTTCTATTTTTCAAATTTTTTTGCTTGCTTGAAATGTAATAAAAACAAGGGAGAGGGCAATTTAGGTAGGAACCGGATTGTTGCAATAACCATAAAAGGCTTTCAATATGAAACAAAGATTAGTATTGAATATTATTTGTGTTATCGAATAATTTATATTTAAAAAATAAGAACAATTTTACCGAAAAAGGTGTGTCAACCAAATCAAAAAGAAATATGTTATAAGTTACCAAAATGAATCTTGTACAAAATTAGATAAATAATTTGAGGTTAAGTTCTTGCACGTGTCCAAAAACACATTTCGCTAATCGTACTTATTTGTATTTCTATTGCATTTGAAGATGTCAACTTTCGAAAGAATGGTTTTGTAGGCAGAAGTCCTCATTTATGTTGTGAAGCAATAAAATGAATTTGAATTTGTGTTGCAATGTTTTATTGGGAAAATGTTATTGCGTTCACTGCGTAGGCACACTAATTTGAAATATTGGGAGATTGCAGGTGAACTATCAAAACGATTGATCTCCGATTTTTATTTTTTATTAGTGTCTATTTAATTACAGGTTTGATGAGAGTTACAATATATGATAATCTATAATATTTCATCTGTTTGTTCTTAGTCCTCCTCACTAGGTAGTCCTGTGCTGAGGCGGACTGGTAGATTTCTTTGATTTTCTGTTATTTAGTTTCTATGATGTTTTTAATACATTTTCTAGTATGTCTGCATTAATTTCTTTCACCCATGTTTTGATTTTTTCCTTAAGCTTATTTATCTTTTTCAAACTTGGAGGAAGGATGTTGTAAAGTTTGGTTGCCAGATATATGTGGTTTCTTTGGCCAAAACTTGTCTTGAATTTTGGAACATCTCGTATATCACTTTTTGAGGCTCTTGTATCATGTATCCGAGTTTCATTAGGAGATTTTCTGTTTTTAAAATGATGTATTAAAATATTCTTTGCATATATTTGTTTTAAATTTAGAATGTCAAAACACTTAAAAATATCTTTTGAGGGGGGGGGGTTCTGATGGGTAATTTTAGTATGGTTTTTATAATGCTCTTCTGAGCAATATCTAAGTGGTTAATATTATTTGCTGTAACAGATCCCCATACTAAAATTCCGTACTCAAGACGGGAATGAACTAAAACATAAAATACTTTTTTGATATCTTTCCTAGGTAGTATGTTTCTTAGGTTTTTGAAGAAATATACAAGTCTCGTAAGCTTTTTAGTGATTCCATTTATGTGTATGTCCCATCTAAGGTTTTCGTCTATTTCCACTCCTAGATACTTAATACTTTTTGCCTTTTTTATAATAGGGCAAGAGCAATGTGACTTATTGTTTTGACACTCGTGCAATTTCAGAGTGTATTCTTTACCCGGTTGACCTCTTGAGTTTATTGAAAAGGCTAGATAATTAGTTTTAATTATATTGAGCGTAAGAGAGTTCATCCGAAGCCAATTTTGAAGTGCAGTTAGTCCGTGTTCAGCCTCTTTATAAGTGTCCATCCAGTCCTTTTCGTGGAATAACATAACAGTATCATCGGCAAAACTAAATATGTTTCCATTGATTGGAAGTTCTGTAATTTCATTTATGTAGATGAGAAATAAGATTGGTCCCAAGACACTTCCTTGATGGACGCCGTAGTTTATGGAAGAGAATTGCTTTTTTGTTGGCCTATTTGTACTTGTTGTGTTCGTCCTGTCAAGTACGTCATCAGTAAATTTAGTGGAGTGCCAGATATGCCAATTTTTTTAAGTTTTGTGAGAAGAATTTTGTGATCTATTGTGTCAAAGGTTTTTTTAGGTCTATAAAAACAGCCAGACATTTTTTTCCATCGTCTAAATTTTTTATGGCTATTCTTGTAAAATGTTCAATGGCGTCCACGGTACTCAAACTTTTCCGAAATCCATATTGTGTCGGGGAATTTTTTTTTATTAAATTGAAACTTTTATGTGGATACCACGCAAGAGGTTCAACTGCTCCTAGCCGTCTGCAACGACTATGCCAAACCCCGATATTTATTAAATGGGGAGAGCAAGAAACTGGAGAAAAGGAAAGCAGGAAGTAACTGTAGTCGTTGTAAACACGCTTATAGCCATTTTGATTTTGAATGGTTGGCAATACTGAGAGCATCTTCCACTCAGTTAATTTATCAAAATGGTAATTAAAAACTGTGTTTAAAAAATTGGTGTTCATGTATAATTGATAAATTGATTCGGTTATGATTTATTGCGCAGAACTAACTATCTAACACGGTTTTCTTGGCTGTCAATTGAGTTTTGGTTGACCGTTGATATAAGCAATTTGTTGAATGTGTCGTTCATTTTGCCAAATGGTTTATTAAAGGACGGAAATTCCACATACAAAATTAATTACTGGCTTATTGACGAACGGAGTTCCTGAGAATAGAAATAATTTTATAATAGTTTATCCGGTCGGGCCAAAGATCCTACATTTGCATGGGCTCGAGGAAACGAAATTTGTTCACCTAACAATTTGTGAATAAAGAACTTATTAACTCCCTTTTTAGCGCCAACAAGTAAATACGGACCGCCAATGCATATTTAGGTTATTATTTCAATTAAAAATTCCATATATATGCCGTTTCATGTTTAGAATTGTCAAATACTTTCAGTGTTGCAAGTATATATCTATGGATCGATAGGCAGAACTATCGACGATTTTGTAGCGATTAAGCTAGCATGGTCGTACTATTGATATGCGGACGTTGATGTATTATATTCTATGTATGTAGACCGATATTGGTAATGCAAATTAACGTAAAATTAAAGAATACTAATTAATTAACAATTTCGAATTGAAATAATAACTTTATATACATTGGCAGGCCGCATAATATATACTTTCTTACTCTAAAAAGGGAGTTCATTAGTTCGTGAGGTCTTTAATTATGACTAGTACCCATCAAAGCTGTGACAAATAAAAATTCTAGAGCAACTCATTATTAAAGGCAAAACTATTAAATTATCATTATTTAATTGATTACATTCGTTTTTATCACAGTGTAGTGCTTGCAGGTGGTTAGTGTAAATAATGAGAGTTCATGATTGTTTACAGAGGATACCTAAACAAACCATTTTGTGAATACAAATCAATCGGCTATTCAATTTGGAGGTTGGGTGATATCAATTGTATTTTTTTATGAAGTTATCAAGTATCATACACCTTCCGGCTCGAAGAACCATGTTCTTAAATGTGGGGTCCTTTTAAATTAAACACTGTTATTTTGAGAGACAATATGAATCACTTTATTTACAATACACCATGAATAGACACTTTTTAAAGGATATCAAGTATCAAACACTTTCCGGCTCGAAGGACCATGTTCTTAAATGTGGGGTCCTTTTAAATTAAACACTGTTATTTTGAGAGACAATCTGAATCACTTTATTTACAATACACCATGAATAGACACTTTTTAAAGGATTTTAATAAACTAGATACAGGCCGGTTCCCGATCTTCTTTTGGAAAGGTAAAACATTATTTATTTGATTGTTTTGGAGCAAGAGAGAGTTTTTAGGGAAACCTAACCTATGAAAGAATATTTACAAATATATGGACACTGTCAAATTCAACTGGTAGTGGAACATGACACTGTTTTTACCGACGTGATTTAACAGCAAGTAACTAGCAGAGGCGAGAAACTTTCATAATTAATATTACCTAAAATTCACAGGTGGCACTAATGGTATATAATCAATTCAATATACTGCAATCAAAAGAAACTTAATTCACTAATTAAGGTTCTTTCTAATAAAAACAAAAACATATATAAATACACATAGCCATTAATATTAGCTCCAAAATTATAAATTCTAAAAATGATTGCAAGAAAAAAAAACTTAAATAAAAAAATCAAAAAATAAAAAAGATAAAACTATACTTTCCGCGGTTGTATTATATTTAAAAAATTGACAACTACGTAAAACAACGATGACATATAAAAGTTGAGTTATAATGAAAATGCTTAAATCATTCTTAATAAAATAATTTTATTTCGCGTAGTGCTTTTTGGCCTTTTGCGCTAAAAATACTTCACACGACTTACAAACTTTATTTTGTAGAAAAGGCTTTGTTAGTGCTAAATTTCTCACTAGATGGCGTCGAGACATATTAATAAATTCTTAAACAACAAATAAAATTTACTTACGCACGCCGGTATTTGAGCCCGCGACCATCAGATTAGTCGAGCGCCTTACCCCTCGACCACATTAGCCGTTGATATAAAACATAGACAGCTCAAGAAAACATTGCACGTCATTTATAATAAGTGAACAAACTTTTATTGTTGACATTCTCGACACCTCGAAAGCTAAAACCGGGAAGCTAGAAGTTGTAACGGAATCAATTGATCGCGTCTCGATTATCCATGGATCAAATATACGAAATCTTTCAACTCTAAGAGCATAGTTAGTTCACCTCCATTCATTAATTAGACAGTTATTTGAATAACGAACGACACTATCCAAAAAGTCGTGCATATTGATAGTTTATCCGACACCTTTGAGGCCTCGCTAAAAGCAGCGGATTTGTCTACCGACTGTCGGAATTATATTTTGACCGCGCTCAAGAATATCGCTAACCATTGACTAACATCAATGTCACTAATTGACATTAGATAACATAGATGAGAGGTAAAATGGGTCGGTATAAAATCATCGTTTGCTACGTCGATCCGTCATTATAAAGTTATCGATTTTAATGTGCCAGACCCCCTAAACAACTTACCTATAACAATTTATGCCTGTAAAAGATTCAAAGCGTAAAAAACAATAACAAAATAATAAAATAACAATAAAAATTATTCACGTGGATTCTAATTAGGGTTACCCTAGCTTACGAATAAGTCTGAATATTTTATAAAATATCAGAAAAATGCCGTTCTGTGACCAAATCGGTATTTACGTTGCAAATGGATTTATAAATATAGATTCGATTCAAAGCTGATAAAGTCGTTCACCTTCAACACATGTTTTCCTGAAGGTCCAACAAAAAATGACACTAATACCCGTTTTACACGATACCTTTTTTGAGAGGAAGCTACAAGCCGAAAATGTGTATATTCTTGGTATCCCTATTGTAGGTAATAGGCATTAAAATCGATTGACAAACGGAGTTTAGAAACTGGTTTTTATTTATATTGTAAATAATTTTAGAAGAAAGCAAAAAAGTTAATCAAGTGAAACCGTCACAGATAATCTTAGCTATAATACTGTATTATTTTCAACTTGTTTCTGTTATGCGTTCATACATTTCTATTGAAAAAAAAAATTTTTTGGTAGCTTACATTTATATTTTTTATTGAGTAATTATTTTTTTATTTGTATTTTATTCAAACGAAACGATAGGAAAACCTTCAATTTATCTAAAGCATATTTTTTGGTATTTATAATGTACACCAATTCGTTATAAAGATTAATCAAAATAGTGATTTAGCACTTCGCTTTTGAAAAATTCTAATCGGAATGAAAAAAGGGAAGTGTTCTATTTTGGTAGTTGGTATCGTGAGTGTCGTTTGTTGGTATTACCGATTTTCGTACATTTTAAGATGGCGGACATTATTTGACAGATGCCATCTCGCGTTGTTTTACGTAACTATATAACGTGAAAATTTTGCATGTTTATTTTTTATTATATATTTCAAATATTAGTAAAAAGACTACAATATCTATTTATTACTGATTGTGAATGTGTATTAGTTTTTTTTATATATTAACTCCACACAGGAGGCCCTGAAGAAAATAATTTCCCTCAGGGCCTATGTCATCTTTGGGGATGCTGTGTGGAGGGTCTTTATGTGGAGAGGAAGGAGTGAACATGGGTCTTGAAGAGTCCCATGTTGTAGGAGGGAGGAAACACAGAGGCCGGCAGTTCGTTCCACAGCCGAGCTGTTGAACTTAAGAACGAATCGTAGAAGCGACCCGTTCTCATGTGACAAATGTCAACCGTGTACAAATGTTGGGCGCGCGTTTGGCGTGTATCCTGACTACGCACCGGTGCCGAAGGGATCAATGACGCTAGTTCCTCAGAGCATCTTCCATTGTAATACCGATAGAACAAGGACAGCATACCTACCTGACGCCTGTTCTCTAAAGATTGCAGTCCGTTTGTTAAGATTGGGGAATCAATCAAACGGACCGCCCGTTTTTGCACAGAGTCAAGGGTTTTTTTCAGGTATTTCGGGGCTCCGGACCAGAGATGGCTGCCAAATTCGACAGTAGGGCGCACTTGCGATTTGTACAGGGTCAACAGTTGTGTACTATTAAAGTATCTGCGGGCCCTGTACAGTGTTAGGTATTGTGAATTTCACACGTATATTTGACTTTTTATTTCTGCCATATTACGTGAAAAATTTGTATTTCTACTGGCGTAAAGATTTAAACATCTTACTAGAAAACGCAAAGAGAGACTTAGAAATAATTAAGAGTTGGCTCCAATCAAATATCCTAACAATGAATGTTAAAAAAACAGGATACACGATTTTAAGCTCAACTCGTAAAATCATTCCTCCTCATGTACCTTTAAAAATTGAATATAACAACCTGCAAATCCTGATACAGGAGAAATATCTTGGGCTGTGCATTGATAAACACATTTTAAACAGCATATTCAAGATATTACAGATAAAATCACTCCCATAATTAGCGTATTTAGCCGGTTGTCATTTCTGTTTCCAAATAAAATTTAAAAAGGTCTATATTACAGCCTCGTACATTCACATTAAAACTACTTGATTAAAATCTAGGGAAATGCATATGAAACATATATAAATGAACTATAGGTAACACAGAACAAAGTAATCAAAAAGCTTTTTCACTTCAAACCTAGAACATTTAAAAAAAATTATATATGGAAACAAAACTATTAACATTGAGAAAATTATATGAACATAATACATGTCTCCTTATAAACAAAATAAATAATAAACTCATACTCATTAAAACGTCCTAAGTACACACACACTTTACACGACAACACGATAAAATACATTTAAACACCATACATACTCATTATGGCAAACAATCCATTGGTTACGAGGGGAGCAACATATATAACTGCCTCCCAGACAAAATTAAAAACGAAAAAAGTGTAGGAACATTTAAAAAAAAATTGTTCACTTTTATGATCAATCAACAAAACAATGAAAGTGAATAATATCGGTATGTTATGTGTGATATATTAGTTATTTCTAGTTAAATAAGTGAAAATGTAATTTTATAATTATCTAGAGTAAAAACTCATAGAATAAAGAATATCTATGTATATTAATTTCATATTTTAACATACTTTTTAATTAATTAATAGAGAAAGGGTTGTGAGAGGTATTGCTTTAGCATCTGCGCTGCCGTGTTTTGGTATTTCCACTTGATATAATATACGAATATTGTACCGATTAAGATACGACGGTCAGGTAGGCAATTTTGCCAAGACATAGGTACCTATAAAATCATTCTCATAAAGGTTTAAAGACGAACGGGTAAACAAAAACATAGATTGAATAATAATAAAGATCCATCAAATCTTTCCTGATTGTGATCTATGGTTATGTTCAAGGTGTTGCCATTTTTTGACGATTTAATACCGTCTCCAAATAATATTATTTCTTCTCTAATAGCAACTATCTGTATGAAATCGTAAGTATAAAAATAATGTTCGTGTAAAGCAAGCATTTTTCGTCTGGCTATTGTAACTCTATATTAAATGAGTCCTGTTAGATCGTAGGTGTTTAGTTTTAATAATGGGGGGAAGGGGTGAGGGAGATGGGTAGGAGAGGGGGGGTAATTCCAAGTTATTTAATTTCTTTTCCTTGTCTCATGTGTGTGCCATCTCATGTAGCGCCCGAAAAAATATTTTTACGACTTGATTATAAAACATCGACTTTTCTCCAATTTCTATAAATATAATATTCATGCATTATATATGTAAGCCTTTCGGAAGAAATTCTCTAAATGATAGTGAAAACTCTATTCAATTCCGTGCCGTGGTTTAGAAGAACTAAGCGCACAAACAGACAGACGCGGATATATTTCTCATAGCTCTATTTTGTAGTATTGTCGTTTATTTTATTAATCCGTCGTTGGCTAACAATATATTACTGCTGGTTTTATGTCAGATGATGCTTTAACGATCCGTGGGACGGCGGCCTTAGTTTATTGTTCGTATTAACCACTTTAGTTGCTGGAGCACTGTTAGCAACCTAATTTAAATTATTTTGTAATTACCAGCGATAAGGAAGGTAAGAATTTACAATGGGTGATTAAAATTATCGACTTCTTAATGAGGTAACTACACTTGGAGTAGGTACTTATAATTATAAATAGAAAACAATTTCCTTTAGGGACCTATTATGTCTTCCCAGGGAACGCTCTGTGGGAAATGAACCGAAGTTCTGAGAACGAAAAAGTCAAATCATAAAAATCGAAGTTTCTTATTATTAACCATTTACTTTATAATGTCTTTTTAAAATAAATAAAAAGGTTTTTACTAAGGATTGAACCTTCCTTCCCAGGGACTATAGTCAACTGCGCTAAAAACTTTGCCGTATGCCGATCGATTAGGACCAACATTTATTTCGTAAATCAATTGCTGTAATGTAACAAAAAAATAGAACAATCCGATGTACAACTCGAAAAAGACAAAAGACAAAAAATCCAGTATATAAGTAAGTATACAACAACAATATACAAGTAAGATGCTCCCCGTACACCTTAATGAGGATAAATACATGTACGAACGTAAAATACTTGACGCACATTATTAATCAAGACCTATAGGACGATGGCAATATCGAACGACAAAGGAGAAGCCTAAGCATAGTGTCTATTCAACGCATTCTGTACCAGCCTGTATAAGTGTGAAACATGGTGCCACTACCGAACTTGCTCGATGGAACGACTCCGAATTCAATACAATGAAGCCTGTAGAATCGTATTTGGATACCAAAGATACAGCAGCGCATCGAAAATGTTCATAAAATTAGGACTAAATGGATTTGCCGGCCTGATGAGACACCGGGTCACTGGAGCTAGGATGCGGCTAATGGCCTCCACTAACACGGTGGTGACCGCAGCCTACCAGCACCAAGCGCCACTCTTGAGTGAGCGCTGGGCCCAACCTCACTCAAGACCACGCCCTCCATAATTGTCCTAAATTGCAAATTTATATTTCTTTATCTATTTTTGTATATCTATATGGGACATGTGGGATTGCACTAACCTTATATAATAAAAATGTTTATTATTTCTATTTTAGAAACTGACAAATCATGGTGGAATTCCACTATGATATATTATAATAAAACATATATAAAACTTTTTCCACTTTAATTTGATTGACCGTAACCGGTTTCAGTTCGTTAAAGCCATCTTCAGACTGGTACCTACAAATTATTCTTAGTCTATGGTTTATATAGATAACATATGGGGGTCTACAAGGGTTTTTAATCAATTATATTAATTACATTTGTTACTAAGTCGTTTTAGACTGTCGAATTTCTAATTATTTTGGTAATTCTAGTAGGCTTATACCTTAGGTTTGTAGCTCACTTCAATATTTTTCAGGGAAAAACCTTTTTTTAATTTTTTCATTGAATAAACAAGTCCTGCTAAGCCAATTGAATTGGCTTGTCAATAGGTGCTTAAAGTTTAGTTACATATACATTTTTATAAGTTATAATTTACATCTTATATCTACAGAATCAACAATTTTTTCATACAATTTTTCATACATATTAAAGTAAATATTTTTAATCCGATAGCCAATTTTTCACCATATATTTAACCTTATTCATAGATTTACATTGCTTTATAGTGTCAGGTAATAAATTAAATATCTTTGATATGTTGTATGGTAACGTTCTCTGTCCGTATTTATTATTAAATTTCGGAACTATTAACCCGTCATTGCGCGTGAATCTAGTACTGTATTTATGTTCTAATTTTTCTTTATGCTGCGGGGTAAATATATACTGAATTATGATTTTTTGCCATAGAATAGCCTTAACAGGTAAAATTTTGGCACTCTGAAACAGCAACGGTGTATTATGTCTCTGTTTAAAAATATTAGGGACGACTAGTAATTTTACAATTGCGTTTTGGATAACTTGGACTTGTTTCAGATTGGTTATAGTAGTATTTCCCCATATGGTTAATCCATATCTTATAATAGATTTTGCAATTGATATTTTAAGTGTTTCAATTAATAGGAAAAAATTTAATGTGTACATTCTGCCAGCAATTTCGACGGCCGGCATAGTCCAGTGGTAATGCATTGGACTGCCATTTCGAAGGTCGCGGGTTCGAACCCGGCGTGCGCAAATAAATTTTATTTGATTGATTTGTGTTATTTCACAATTAATTAATTAAAATAATATATAGTATATTTGCAGCACGTTCCAGAGTGGAAGATACTACCAGTATCGCCCTGGTGTAAGACCACCATTCAGAATTGAAACGTTGCTCCAAATGGCTTTAGCCGTGTTTAGTGACTAGATATGAATAGCCAGGTACTTCCCCACCTTCCTCTTTCCCTTCCCCACTTACCTTCAGCCTCCCAACATCCCCCCATTTGGGGATGCCATAGTCTCACTGGCTCCAGACGGGAGCAGTTGGGACTCTTGTGAGGTATTCACTATAAAAAAAATTGATCTGAGTCTTTTACAGGTTTTTTTAATGTGTTTGTCACATTTGAAAAAACAATCTACTGTAACACCAAGATTCTTAGCAATAATTCAAGTAATATGAATTATTAATGACCTAATTTTATTGTTAAATCGTTATTATATTTATGATGTATGGGATTTAGAAAGATATTGTTTTTTTAGAGGTATTTTGAATGTTTACATTGTGGTAGAAATGGTCATTATATAAACTAAATACATATTTTAATTTGGAAATCATTATACAAATTACAATGGATAAAATAGCGTAGACTTAGCAATTGATTCTAATTGCTTATTCATTACAAAGTTAGGGTCTATTTTTTTAGTTAAGAGGAAGCTACAAGCCAAAAATGTGTACATTCTTGGTATACCTTATATTGTAGGTAATAGGCATGAAAATCGCTTGACAAATGGAGTATAGAAACGTTCGATTTCAAGCACAAAATTGGTTTTTTATTTATTTTGTAAATAATTTTATAAAAAAGTTAGTCAAGTGAAACTGTCACAGATAATCTTAGCTATAATACTGTATTTTTTAAGTTATTTTCTTTATGCGTTCATACATTTCTATTGAAAATATATATTTTTTAGTAGTTTACATTTATATTTTTTATTGAGTAATTTTTTTTTATTTGTATTCTACTCAAGCAAAACGATAGGAAAACCTTCAATTTATCTAAAGCATATTTTTTGGTATTAATAATGTACACCAATTCGTTATAAAGATTAATCAAAATAGTGATTTGGCATTAAGCTTCGCCTTAAGCGGGTAATTCTAATAACTAAAACAAATTTTGAAAGTCATCCTAAGAAAACCATCGATATTTCCAACCACGCAGCTGTTTGACTCGTTTAGGGTTCTTAGATTAAACATTTTTTTAAAAATAATGCACTGTTACAAATTCATAAAGACCATTTCAATTCAACGATTTCTACAAAAATAAGTAACCGATCTAGATCACGTGGTAACTTAGAAATTCCTAAATGTAAAACTAGTGCTGGTCAACACCATTATACTTATCAAGGTGTAAAATTGTTTAATGCCCTTTCAGATAAAATTAAAACTGAAAAAATTACAAAACTTTCAAATCACAAATCAAACAACTTTTAGATAAACCCAACGGTAATCACAAGTTTTAATTTCATTGGATACATTTTTTAAATAATTGTTAATATGAACTCATTTGTAATTTTTATTGATTAAATTTTCCTAAATTCACGTTATGAATTTAGGAAAATTGAATAATGACTAATAAAAAATATATATAAATAAGATTTAATATTAAAAAAAAGCTACATATATATTTTTTTACATATCCTCTAAAGTTATATTATGCGCTTCCTAATATGCGTTTATTGTTGTTGCATTTTATTAAGTACCCATTTCATACAAGATTGCCAGCTCGGTCTTTGAACAATTTACAACTAGTACTGTACCTATCTTCTATTATTTCGTACCTAATAAGTACATTTTTATTTTTATATTTGATTTTTTCTAAGTTTAATAACTATTATATTATTTAAGTTATATTTCTTAGTTTGTAATTAAATGTCTTATTTTCTTAATTATATTGTGTTATCAAATTTATCATCTAGTTTAATAACTATTTGTTAATTTTTAGCTACATCAACTAGTGAAATTTTACAACCTATAAACCATAATGACTCACAACACTCCCCAACTCAAACACGAGAAATAATTTCTCAATTGAGTTGGGCAGCTTTCGTTAAAAAATTTCAAATTTTTTCGCAATCAGCCTCGAAATATTTACATTTGTAAAAAAAAAATAGACCATATTACAACACATTCAGTAAACAAACATATTCGCTTACATCTTTTAGCAATATATAGACCGCCAAATACAAAAAAAAAATTATTTCTTGATGAGCTGGAGACAATATTGGGAAATATTGATATAAAAGAATCCGTATTGGTTCTAGGTGATACGAATATTAACTTATTAAATGTACACGAACCCATAACTATGCAATATGAAAACCTCATGTCTCATTTTGGAATGACCAGATGTATAAATGATGTGACTAGAGAAGCGATATTGACTAATTATGTAACGGCTTCATGTTTAGACCATATCTATGTAAGAGTGAAGGAGACGACCGAAATCAGTTCATGCGTATGCGATTCAATAATAGCTGACCACTACCTAACTGCAGCTAGTATTAACTTCTGTTACTATGATAAATGTACCGTCGACAAATCGCACCAAGAGTATTACACTGCACTATCGGACAAAAGGATTGATTTATTGATCGAAATCACCGATTGGAATGCAATGTTAAAATTGTCTGAACCAAACATTATTTATGCAGAATTAAAATCGATTTTTAAAAATATTTATGAAAAAAGTACCTTTACAAAATTAAAAACAAAAAAATTTCGAAATAACCAAAAAACTTGGATGAATGACAGTCTCGCTGAAAGTATTCTAATACGAGATGCCATGTGGAAAAAGTGGAAAAACACGCCTAATAATAAAAAATATGAAATCTCTTTCAAAAAATATAGAAATAAACTTAATAAACAAATATTAAACACAAAAAAGGCATACTATAATAACAAATTTAATCACTGTTTCAAGAACATTAAAAAAACATGGAATGAAATTAATACAATTTTGGGTAGGAAAAATAAATCTGGTTGCGATGAAGTCTTATCTAAATATTTCCTAAAGTCACAATCTTCTGATGCAGTGGCAGAAAATTTTGCTAACTTTTTTGATGAAGGAGTTAATAAGTTGTTACATGAATGTGATTTCCGAGCGTCTAATCACTTGCAAGAATCCCTACCGCATTCAATGTACTTACCTAGAGCTAATGCTAAGCAAATTGAATATATTATCGGAGGTATGAAAAATTCAAAGTCACCGGGCATAGATCTAATTCGTATGTTTGATTTAAAAAAACATGTCAAATTACTTAGCCCTGTTATTGCTCACTTTATCAACAGAATAATCGATACCAGCCTCATCCCCGATGAATTAAAAAATAGCATTGTAAGACCTATTTTCAAAAATGGAGATCACTCCGAAATTAACAATTACAGGCCAATTTCTATTCTCCCGGCACTAGAAAAAATTTTAGAAAAATATATTTCGATAAATTTAGATAAATATTTGAATAATTTGAATATTATAGATGAATGCCAGTACGGGTTCCAGAAAAAAAAAAAGTTGTGATAAATTGCTGGAAAAATTTTCTGATTTTATAAATTCTCAACTTAATTCTAAAAAACATGTACTGGTGCTTTTTATTGACTACTCAAAAGCTTTTGACACTCTCAGCCATATACAATTAATTAAGGTTCTTGAAAACATTGGAATCCGGGGTAAACTCCTCTCATTCTTTAAAAACTACTTAACTAATAGAAAAATGAACGTAAAGATTTTAAATGATATGAGTAAAGGAAGACATATTAAATCAGGAGTACCGCAAGGATCAATTTTAGGTCCAAAATTGTACATTATATATGTTATTGTTATGTCAAAACTCTTTAAAAAGGCCTTTAGATTCATTTTTGCTGACGATACTGCACTTGTAGTATCCAATGAAAATCCTATCATAGCTATTCAACAATTGCAAAGTGACTTTAACGAGCTACTTAAATGGGCTCATGATGTTGGTTTAATTATTAATGTTAAAAAAACAAAATGTATGTATGTAAAATCACCAAGCCTGGGAATATGGAATATACCCAAAATAATTGCTCATAATTCTGAATGTATTCATAGAAAAATTGAAAATATTTGCCACTGTGAAACAATTGACTTTACTAACGAATATACTTATCTGGGACTAATAGTAGACAATAAATTTAAATGGGATAAACAAGTGGCTAAAATCTGTAACCAGCTCCGATCTTTTGCAAGTAATTTTTATAAACTGAAATTTGTTTTGCCTCATTGTACTCTTAAAATAATTTATTTTTCTATGGTCGAATCCATACTCAGATATGGCATACGAACTTGGGGGCACTCAAGCAATATTTATATTAAATATATACAAAACTTACAAATTGCTATAATAAAAAAAATTGTACCACCGAATATCTACAGACAAAGAAGTAATCTAAAACTACTGTATGGTTCTGAGGGCCTACTTCCAATAAAGGGTCTTCTTTGGTACATTATTATAATGGATAATGAGGGAGATAGCAAATATAAAAAGCAACCGGTGCATAATCACACAACAAGATTCACTGAAAATAAGGGCCTCATTATTCCAAGAGTAACAAATAAGTATGGAAGCCGAACGCTTAAATATTTAATACCAGAGATTTTCAATAAATTTAATAATTATTTTAAACCTCAGAATAATGAGAGACCCTGCCCCAAAAACACTAAGCGTTGGCTAATAAGCGACGAATCAATGTATCTCTGAACATTATTATTGATGTATTCCTGAACATCTCAACGTACCTGCCTAAATAATTTGTATATAGGTAGGTACTTTGATATATATTATTTTGTGATATTGTTTATTGTATAATTTTGTGTCATACATGTATTAAAAATTAAAAATGTTTTATATAAGTATATTATTTGTAGAACCTACAGACAAGCCGTCATGTGTGACAGCTTTGTGGGACTGCATATACCTGTATCTTTAAAAATTTATAATAAATAAAAAAAAAAAAAAAAAAAAAATTACACAATACACGAAGTGAATACAAGGAAAAATATTACAATACAGGATAATAATAAAAAAACTGCTATGAAAACAATAGGGCACATAAACAATAAAGATAATGTAAAGTTAAGACTGGAACAAGGTTTTGATGGAGTTCACGACTTCTGCAACATTCATATAATATATTACTTGTGTAAACACTGACAAAAATCATTGAGGCTTACACCGAAAATAAACAGAGTTGACAAGTCTTGATATTCTGGACATTGGTGAATTGGTGAATGTCTGTAGTGTCTACGGGAAGGACATCGAAAGGCATACGTTGCAACAAAGTAGGTGAGTCAATCATACTGTCAATAATTTGGAAAATACAGATGAAATCAAAGACCTTCCAACGTTTTTCTAAAGAAGAAAGAACTAATAAATGTTACTTCAAGTTCATCGTATTAGTAACCGCTTCTTTCACATGATTGATGTGAACATCATAGAATGGAGACCAAACAACGCAGGCATTTAAATAAATAAAAGGCGAAACAACCGCAATCGAAGACAGCCCTCTTAGGGCGATGAAAAAAATTTGAAATCGGGCCGCTAACAATAACATTCATTATGTACAGGGTTTTCCAATAAGAGGTGTTATTTTGAATAGCCCGCTATTTCGGTAGATGTTACTTTTGAAGTTGTCATTTTTTGACATTTGACAAGTAGAAACTACGCCATTAATAAAAATGTAACGATACACGCTTCAACAACGCACTGAAATTATTAAAATTCTCTTGAGTGAATCAAATGCAAATCATCTTGAGTGATGAGGCCCATTCCACCTCGGTGGATTCGTCAAAAAGCAAAATTGTTGCCTCTGGGGCTCGGAAAACACAAGAGTTATTGTTGAAAAGCTTCTTTATCTTCAACGTGTGACTGTTTGGTGCGGTTTATGGTCCGGCGGAGTCATTGGACCTTACTTTTTCGAAAATGAGGCTGGAGCAACAGTTACGGTGAATGGATTGCGCTATCGAGAGATGATTAATGATTTTTTATGGCCGAAATTGGATGATATTGATCTGGACAACGTTTACTTTCAACAAAACGGCGCTACATGCCACACAAACAACGAAACCATTGATATTTTACGATTGAATATCAAAATAACACCTCTTATTGGAAAACCCTAGAGATGGCGATAAGGATTAAATTTCCGCTTAGCCCCAGCCTGCTGTTTTGATTTATACAAGAAAAAAACATCGGCCAAGTTTGTGTTTTATTTTAGGCACAAATATTTAAATGTTTTAGCTTCATTTTCTAAACAACTTATTTTTCCACATTGTACAATAAAACCATAACCGAAAATGAGTTCTTAAGTAGGAGTTTTTGAACGATAATACAGTTTTTAAAGGCCTGATGCTTAATTTTTCTGTGGGCTTATAAAAAGACTTAAATCTTACAGACAGACTCAGACTCAAATATCAAAATAGAGGCTCGATTATTTCAAAGTCCAAGATGTGTTCTACTAGCAGTATTTAATTACAGCATCTAAGATATTTCTAAGCAAACAAATTTTCAAACCAAAAACATAGAGCAATAAATTTTGATTAAAGCTAAAAATATTAAAGTGTAATGAGAATCAAAACAATATTTACATCTTGGCACGCTTAACTTTAACTTTGCAGTCAGTGGTTAGATTTACGATGTCGTAGGTTTTTAGGAAACGGAAATACAATAAATAAAACACGAAACAATTCCGTTCGAAGACGAAGACTGCCCTCTTGCAAGTCTTACTGCGATAAATTCACTGTAAAGCTGTATGCTTATTAGAGAGCCTATAATGCTAAAAAATCTTTATAACGTATCAACATAAATTCACGCCTACCTGACAAAAGCAGTAAAAATGTCAAACAGCTGGCCATCTTGTGTAGGACCTAACTTGACGCAAGCAGTTGTTCACCTAACATACCCGCATAAACTAAAAACTAAATATCGTTGACGTAAATACGTCTTTTGAGATTTGCCTTTGGTGCGATAAAAATGTTATTATTTTGAACCCAATACCGCAATCATGTCGTTAAATTGAACAGTTTTAACCAAACTTATATAAAAAGGAACAAGAAAAAATAATACTTAAATAAAAATACCTAAAACCTAACTTTTTTCAAAGATACATTACAATTTGGGAGGCGTATATGGGTACCACCGTCCCGGACACCATTTATTGGATAACCAATACCTCTGCCATAGTTTTTCGCTGCGTTTTGTAACATATTAGCACGGGTTCATGGGTTGAGGTTTGTCTAGTCTGCGGATGCTTCTGCCCACTTATTACATCACATCTGATATATTATCAGGACTTCCACGTTCTTTATTTCTTTAAAAATACCCTCCTCACAGCATCTCTAAAGATGTCACAGGCTATGAGGGCAATTATTCTCCCAGGACTGTTTTCAATCATATGTAGTTTCCCCAGTATAGATACTTGTATTCAGAGAAATGTATTTTCTCTCTTTATTGTTATAAAAAAATATTTATTTATATACCATACACCATAATTCATGTAACAGAATAACAATTTACTGTGGCATTTAGATACAAGTACATAAAAAAATATTACAACAAGTATGAGTAGACTTACGTTATATTAGTAATGATTTAGAAGATATGATAGTATAGCCTTCTTGTACCTAGCAAACCTATTACTAACTTCACGTAATCTAGGTACAAGCGAGTGTTTGAAATGCTCAGTCTTGGAATTGTTACAATTAAATAGGTTTTTATACAGGGTGTATCCACACGTACCCGACAAACTTTAACCAGCTTTTCCTTAGCATATTTGGAGTAAGAAATGCCTATGGGTACTTTGCTGTCCGGTAACATTTTTTTTCAATTAAAAACAAAAAATGAAAAAAAAAATCCACACTCCGTCACTGTCGTTGGCATTGTTTCTCGTGTTCAACAGCTGTTATTAGCAAGTGTGTCAAAAAGCGTGTTCGCTCTTTCCTACACACTAAATAATAATAGCTAAAAATGAGACGAATGGTGCCATGCCATTTCGTTGTGATCGTAAAAGCGCGCTAATGTAGGTACGTTCGTATATTATTCAACGAAACTCGAATAAAATATTGCCAGGTGGGTTTTCAAACTTTGACAAAGGATAAAACAGTGGTGACATGTGGTGAAAATATAATTTTTTTTTTTTATTCAAAAAAATGTTACCGGACAGCAAAGTGCCCATAACATTTTTGACTCCAAATGTGCTAAGGAATAGCTGGTTAAAGTTTGTCGGGTACGTGCCGATACACCCTGTATAATGAAGTGTTAACCCAGGCCAATTCAACAAATTTTTGAAAAAAGATACAAGGGCTGCTGCCAAGGTATAGTATCTATGTGAGGATATTGTGTCAACGCTTTATTTGCAGCAGACACATACCTGGACGGATGACGAATCTCGTGTTGGCACTGTTGGTGGACACAGTGGACTCTCTCGCTGCAGCAGCTGGTCCAGTTTCTTCACCACCTAGGATTCTTGCTTCAGAGTCTCCATCTTCTATATTCGTATCACCTGTTCCTGTTCTTCATTTTACTTACGTTCACTTAATGTTTGTAATATTTATATTTTTTGTAATACCTGCATCAACTGTAAAGCGCCCCTGAGGTGATATTTCACAAAAGCGGCGCTATACAAACTGTCCAATAAATTAATTAATTAATTTACAGAGAAATCTTACTGATATAAAATATTGCTAATTTATTAAGAATCTCTTCAAATTATTCGGAATACGATTAAAACGAGATTTCTGGCACTTGACGAATGAATTGGTAGGTTTACTAATAAACTGTTAAAAAAGTAAGCTACAAATTGCAAATTTCCTGAGTTGCCCGGTTACCTTAGTAAAGAAATACGAATTGCAAATGTCCTGAGTTGCCCGGTTACCTTAGTAGAGAAATACGAATTGCAAATGTCCTGAGTTGCCCGGTTACCTTAGTAAAGAAATACAAATTGCAAATGTCCTGAGTTGCCCGGTTACCTTAGTAAAGAAATACAAATTGCAAATGTCATGAGTTGCCCGGTTACCTTAGTAAAGAAATACGAAATGCAAATGTCCTGAGTTGCCCGGTTACCTGAATGAAGAAATACAAATTGCAAATGTCCTGAGTTGCCCGGTTACCTTAGTAAAGAAATACGAATTGCAAATGTCCTGAGTTGCCCGGTTACCTTAGTAAAGAAATACGAATTGCAAATGTCCTGAGTTGCCCGGTTACCTGAATGAAGAAATACGAATTGCAGATGTCCTGAGTTGCCCGGTTACCTTAGTAAAGAAATACAAATTGCAAATTTCCTGAGTTGCCCGGTTACCTTAGTAAAGAAATACGAATTGCAAATGTCCTGACTTTCCCGGTTACCTTAGTAAAGAAACACGAATTGCAAATGTCCTGAGTTGCCCGGTTACCTGAATGAAGAAATACAAATTGCAAATGTCCTGAGTTGCCCGGTTACCTTAGTAAAGAAATACAAATTGCAAATGTCCTGAGTTGCCCGGTTACCTTAATGAAGAAATACGAATTGCAAATGTCCTGAGTTGCCCGGTTACCTTAATGAAGAAATACAAATTGCAAATGTCTCGAGTTGCCCGGTTACCTTAGTAAAGAAATACGAATTGCAAATGTCCTGAGTTGCCCGGTTACCTTAGTAAATAAATACGAATTGCAAATGTCCTGAGTTGCCCGGTTACCTGAATGAAGAAATACAAATTGCAAATGTCCTGAGTTGCCCGGTTACCTTAATGAAGAAATACAAATTGCAAATGTCCTGAGTTGCCCGGTTACCTTAGTAAAGAAATACAAATTGCAAATTTCCTGAGTTGCCCGGTTACCTTAGTAAAGAAATACGAATGGCAAATGTCCTGAGTTGCCCGGTTACCTTAGTAAAGAAATACGAATTGCAAATGTTCTGAGTTGCCCGGTTACCTGAATGAAGAAATACGAATTGCAGATGTCCTGAGTTGCCCGGTTACCTTAGTAAAGAAATACGAATTGCAAATGTCCTGAGTTGCCCGGTTACCTTAGTAAAGAAATACGAATTGCAAATGTCCTGAGTTGCCCGGTTACCTTAGTAAAGAAATACGAATTGCAAATGTCCTGAGTTGCCCGGTTACCTTAGTAAAGAAATACGAATTGCAAATGTTCTGAGTTGCCCGGTTACCTGAATGAAGAAATACGAATTGCAGATGTCCTGAGTTGCCCGGTTACCTTAGTAAAGAAATAAGAATTGCAAATGTCCTGAGTTGCCCGGTTACCTTAGTAAAGAAATACGAATTGCAAATGTCCTGAGTTGCCCGGTTACCTGAATGAAGAAATACGAATTGCAGATGTCCTGAGTTGCCCGGTTACCTTAGTAAAGAAATACAAATTGCAAATTTCCTGAGTTGCCCGGTTACCTTAGTAAAGAAATACGAATTGCAAATGTCCTGACTTTCCCGGTTACCTTAGTAAAGAAACACGAATTGCAAATGTCCTGAGTTGCCCGGTTACCTGAATGAAGAAATACAAATTGCAAATGTCCTGAGTTGCTCGGTTACCTTAGTAAAGAAATACAAATTGCAAATGTCCTGAGTTGCCCGGTTACCTTAATGAAGAAATACGAATTGCAAATGTCCTGAGTTGCCCGGTTACCTTAATGAAGAAATACAAATTGCAAATGTCTCGAGTTGCCCGGTTACCTTAGTAAAGAAATACGAATTGCAAATGTCCTGAGTTGCCCGGTTACCTTAGTAAATAAATACGAATTGCAAATGTCCTGAGTTGCCCGGTTACCTGAATGAAGAAATACAAATTGCAAATGTCCTGAGTTGCCCGGTTACCTTAATGAAGAAATACAAATTGCAAGTGTCCTGAGTTGCCCGGTTACCTTAGTAAAGAAATACGAATTGCAGATGTCCTGAGTTGCCCGGTTACCTTAGTAAAGAAATACGAATTGCAAATGTCCTGAGTTGCCCGGTTACCTTAGTAAAGAAATACGAATTGCAAATGTCCTGAGTTGCCCGGTTACCTTAGTAAAGAAATACGAATTGCAAATGTCCTGAGTTGCCCGGTTACCTTAGTAAAGAAATACAAATTGCAAATTTCCTGAGTTGCCCGGTTACCTTAGTAAAGAAATACGAATGGCAAATGTCCTGAGTTGCCCGGTTACCTTAGTAAAGAAATACGAATTGCAAATGTTCTGAGTTGCCCGGTTACCTGAATGAAGAAATACGAATTGCAGATGTCCTGAGTTGCCCGGTTACCTTAGTAAAGAAATACGAATTGCAAATGTCCTGAGTTGCCCGGTTACCTTAGTAAAGAAATACGAATTGCAAATGTCCTGAGTTGCCCGGTTACCTTAATGAAGAAGTTTTATTATATTTTCTAGTGAAATAAAAATTCTTCACAGTTAAAATAAGTAGTATGAGGCTTTCCTTTAAATAAATACATTTTGAAAACAAAATATTATGAGTGTTATGACAGTTGAGGGGACTGCAGGCACAAACAATAAGGTCCTAAATAGGTCTAAAATCTTTTTCCAAACTTTCGACACTCTCGGTGTGGACTAACCTAGGACAAATAAAAACAGTAATTTCGGTTACCTCCATTTCAATGAACTCTAGAACAAGGATTTGCTTTGAATTTAAGTATCATTTTCAAAATTGGAACTGTTTTTTTTTAACAAATTCAGACAGGCGATAAAATAACCTATAACCATAATTAGATGAGACATGAAGCCAAAAAATAAGTTCCGATTTTTTACCTCCAACTGACCTCCAACTATCCCAACCCTCTGACTATGGTAACTGGTATGGTACCTGTTATGTACGGTAATAAGTTGGGTATTCAAACGATAGATGGCACTAGTCAGAAAGCTTACTCCAGAGTCCGACAGATGTCGCTAGAGTGCAGCAATTGCATGTGGGGTATCCTTGTCAGACTTCAAGCTTCTAGAAAGAGAGAATTACCTACCCTCGGGTAATGAACAGTGTAGTTAAATCCAGACTTATATTTATTGAAACGTAAATACACGAAATTATTATTAATTAAAGAACCTTTTACTTCTTCACAAGAGTTCCCAACACACTAAACCTGCTAGTAAGCAGAGATATAACACTACCAAATCCCCCTACCCGCAGAGCTTATCGCGTTCTAATAGTGGAATAAGTTCCGACTAGATATAAATACGCAATAGCAGAAAAGTGTAACGCTATTACATTTACACGTGAAAAACCGCCGATTAATTATACTTACAAATTAAACCATGTACCCATACAACGAGTAGAATCAATCAGAGATCTTGGAGTACTGCTAGATTCTAAAATGTTATTTAAGGACCATATTGAACATATTTTAGAAAAAGCTTACAAACAATTTTGATTTATTATACGCATTACAAAGCCTTTCACTATAGCACACACTAATCCTGCTATATTTGTCATATGTAAGGTCACAACTCGAGTTTGCTTCAGTCATTTGGAATTCTCAATATAAAACATACATCGTATTGAAAATATCCAATCCAAATTTATTAAACACCTATCGTATCGCTTTAGTGATCATCGGTTTGACCCCACCGCTTTATTTAAACGTAGAAAAATTTCTGATGCCCAATTCTTATACAAAATCGTGAACAGTCTTGTTGATTCATCATCTCAGCTGGAAAATATTGCATTTCGTTGCACTGAACACAACACCAGATAGAACGACTTATTTAGAACACCACACTGTAAAGCCAAATTTGCGCAAAACTCTTTAATAGGACGTATCTGTAAAACTCACAATGCCTCTAGAGATGTAGACATTTTCAAGTATAACTTGAAAACATATAAAATGCAACTTACTAAACTGATAACTTTATTTTTTAGTTAATTTTATTGTTTTTTTTTTATTATAATCACACGAAAACTGTATTACTACTAACTGTCTTTAATTATTCTTATAACATTTTGTAATTCCTGATAATGTTTATTCTTCATATTTCTTTGTCATTTATAAATATATTGTGTAGCTGCAAATATTGAATTAACGACTAGAATTAATGGAACATTATTGGACTAATATTTTAGATAATTGCTGTTTATGCCAAATATATGACTGTTTGTTTCCTAAATAAAATAAAATTTAAAAAAAATCAACTGTAATTGTAGCTCTATGCTATAATACAATATTTTAACAGATTTTTTGTCTTATTCAAAATATTGTTTTTAAGTGAGCAGGCAGCATTCCTTTGATGCGCTCATATCTGATTTTACAATAAGTTTAAGACTAATTGAGTTGTTTTGAATTTAAAAATAAGTTAATCCCATAGACATATGATATGTCTGTGGTTAATCCAGTCTTTTCCCCAAATGAATTCAATCGAGTTTCAATATGTTTATATTAGTAGCACCGATGAAATGTTTCGTAAGTTTGTTCCATGCAACCACTACTCTATTTGCAAGGAAGTGTTTCATATCGGCTGTATTTTTATATCTATTAGGATTAGATTCAAAAGGTATTTTGATAATTTTTTGAGGGTCGGTGAATATTTTTGCTATCGATGAAGATTTTTTATATGCCAGGGCAATTATAATGTGCATTTTTTTCACTATCAAGTCACCCTTTTCTGTTCTGTATTTTAAGGTTAGTAATCTTAGTTCCTTGAGTCAATCTTTATAATATCTCATAATATTTCACGGGTTGGAGATTTATAGCTTCAATCTTCGTATTATAGCCACAACTCCAACACGGAATCACAATTGTATACTCAAGTTCGTCGTATAAAGAATTTGGGTAGTGATTATTAGTTAACGAATCAATCACTAAATATAAACAGGTATGAGTAGAATTTATATCAGCAAGCAGACCGACAAATATAATTAAACAAACTGCCTAGCGCTGCTCCGACTTATTTCAGTTTCGCAACCGTATTATAGCCACAACTCCAACACGGAATCACAATTGTATACTCAAGTTCGTCGTATAGAGAATTTGGGTAGTGATTATTAGTTAACGAATCAATCACTAAATATAAACAGGTATGAGTAGAATTTATATCAGCAAGCAGACCGACAAATATAATTAAACAAACTGCCTAGCGCTGCTCCGACTTATTTCAGTTTCGCAACCGTATTATAGCCACAACTCCAACACGGAATCACAATTGTATACTCAAGTTCGTCGTATAGAGAATTTGGGTAATGATTATTAGTTAACGAATCAATCACTAAATATAAACAGGTATGAGTAGAATTTATATCAGCAAGCAGACCGACAAATATAATTAAACAAACTGCCTAGCGCTGCTCCGACTTATTTCAGTTTCGCAACCGTATTATAGCCACAACTTCAACACGGAATCACAATTTTAAACCCAAGTTCGTCGTATACAGAATTTGGGTAGTGATTATTAGTTAACGAATCAATCACTAAATATAAACAGGTCTTAGTAGATTTTTTTGTTATTTGTTTTTGGGGTGTTATGCCGTGTTGCGCTAACTCCTTCTTTAGCCAACGTTTCGGACAGCATTGCAGTGTCCATCATCAGGGCAGATGTGTTATCATAACGATAAAGAAAAATGAGTATGGCTAATTTATTAAGAATCTTTTAAAATAAACAATTATTGGTAATCCGGTTAAAATGGGATCGCAGGAATTACGAATGAATGAACAGGTTTTCTGATAAATTTTGAGTAAATAGAATAAAATGTAATGATATATGTATTACCAAGGCAAGTACACGTGTTCCGACATAGGAACAAGATAATATATTGTGACGAAATGCTAAAATAATTGCATGATTCCTTTCTAACATACAAAACTAACTTATTAAATTTCTTAGCATGACATATTTCAAAAATATTTTCACATCATTTTTCAAAACTCCTATTTATTAACAGTCAATTACAATTCGTGAGCTTATTATAATTCTTGTTTTCAATTCATTTATTATTTATTATTTATTATTTTTATTATTATCCACACACTTCCTTCCTTTTATAACAATCTCAGGCGAAATTACGTAATGATATTTTATGGACATACGTAATAGGTACTACAACTATGTAATAACTAAAAATATCTAATTGTATCTAATTGTATCCATATAATAATACAATATAAAACCATAGTATTTATACCTTGATACTGGGTACATCTACTTTAACCGCTGTCAATCGGTTTTCTAATTCTAGAATTCGCCACAAGATGTCGCCACTTCCGTTGGCATTTCGCACTTGGACGGGCCCAGGCCACAAACAAATAAGCACAAACTCGACAGCCAAAATTTACACATCTTCGGATCTACCGGATCTGCCTTGATGATGGACACTGCAACGCTGTCCGAAACGTCGGCTAAAGAAGGAGTTAGCGCAACAGGGCATAACATTTCACTCCACTATATTTATAAAAGTATTTATTAGTACAGATTTTACGCGAACAGAGGTCCCATGGAACGTAGGTAACATTTCCCTAAGATTAACGAGCCCGACAGAGGTAGAAGCTTATATCCGTAAACTGAAGACTGACAAGGCTACAGGGCCGGATGGAATCCCTTCCAGTACTATCATTAGCATAGCGCCAATGATAAGTGAAGCTCTTTGTCATATATTTAATACCAGTATTTTGACTTCTACTTTCCCCCAGATATGGAAACTGACCCGAGTCAGTCCCATTTTCAAGGCTGGTGACAAGACAGACGTCAAGAACTACAGACCGGTAGCCGTATTATCAGTGCTACCAAAACTATTTGAAAAAATGATTTGTGACAAATTAAGTCTACAGATTATGCCATTCATTGGAGAAAATCAACACGGTTTCCTTCCAAAGAAATCAACAGTCACAAATCTGCTTACTTTCTCGAGATTGGTAGCCACCGGTTTAGACTCAAGGCACCAAACAGATGTAGTTTACACCGACTTTGCCAAAGCATTTGACCGTGTTAACCATGATATCTTACTGAGGAAAATGTTTAAACTAGGCTTCGACCTACCAACACTAAACTTTTTCTCATCATATTTAAAATCCAGAAAACAATTTGTTTCGGTAAATGGACATAATTCAAAAAAATTCTCAGCGAAATCTGGAATTCCACAAGGGTCTAACCTCGGACCGCTGTTGTTTCTAATACTAATAAATGACATCCAAAACTATGTTAAGAATAGTAAATGTCTACTGTTTGCAGATGACCTTAAAATTCTAATGGAAATAAGCTCCCAACAAGATTGTCTTAAAATGCAAGCTGATCTGGATGCACTATCTGAATGGTCGTTGATAAACAAATTAGATTTCAATACAAAAAAATGTGTCACTATGTCTTACACTCGCTCTTTAAACACTATACTTTACGATTATAAGATAAAGGGCGAAACACTATCACGTGTAAATTCCGTAAAGGATCTCGGTGTCGTCTTTGATCCCGAACTGAAATTCTCTGGCCATATATCGCAGCTCACTCAGTCTTGCTACAAACTTCTTGGGTTCGTCATTAGGACATGCAAGCAGTTCAATAACCAAGATGCTATGTTAGCATTGTTCGATGGCATACTGAGAAGCAAGCTGGAGTATGCGAGCGATGTTTGGGCACCGTACCACCAGAAGTACATTGAAATGATAGAGCAAATCCAGAAGAAATTCCTCAGGTATGTCTATATGCGGACGCATGGAACCTATCCCAGATTCATGCACCATATCGACTTACTTGAGGAAACCAATTCTGTGAGTCTGGAAACTAGGCGGAAAGCAAGCCTAGCCACTATATCTTTCAAAATTTGGAACAATTTTATTGATAGCCCATTCCTCTTGGGATGCTATGATTTATATGTACCAGACCACTACAGCCGAAGTCGATACCATGACTTATTTAGAGTACCAAAAGGCAAAACCGACGTCCTGGCAAAGCATAGCATGACGAGGGGAGTGGTGCTGTTGAACGAACTTGCAAAGAATTTGGATGTAAATGACTGTTCTTTAAACGACCTAAAACAATTATTGAAGAGTCACTTACCCAAATGCTGATATGATGTAAAATTATACTGTTTGTAAAATTGTACTGTAACTGGAACGAATGTTCTGTTGTGCAATAAAAAAAAAAAAAAAAAAAAAAAAAAAAAAAATAAAAAAAAAAATTGTTAGGCTGTGGTTGTGTTGCAGCACGGGGTGGTTATAGAACCATGCACATTTTGTCTGTTGTCTGTTCGAAAACAGTGTTTGGTTTTCGTTGTTGAAAGAATCTTTATGAATTTGTAAAAGTGATGTTTTTTTTATAAATGATTAGCAGAGAAGGGAATTGTATATCTTTAAAAGATCTACAGAAAAGTACGCAACGTTATATGTTTATCTCCTAGGACCTAGGATAACCCCCAGCAACGCCGAGAAAACGTCATCTTGAATGAAACTCGATCATCTGGGCTCCATATGAATTAACATACACTTTACGCATTGAAAGAGTCCATATTTTTTAATAGTTTTTATTCTCGCGGCTCTATGGACGTTACCCTTGGCTTTACCCATCGATTTATATATTAGGCATGACCAATTACCACTCCCTAGAGACACGTAGAGGTATTGCTTTGCTTAAATATTTTTTCCAACTAATAAACGGTCACTTATCTAATAATGAGATACTGGCCCAATTAAATTTTTTTGTACCAGAGTCTCACTCTCGAGGACGTCATCACAATCTTCTATATAGTAGAGCAAGCCGCACTAATTTATTTATTAACTCACCTGTGGGGAGAGCTACGTGCTTTTTGAATGCAGTAAGTAAGTGCAAGGCATTGCATGTACACTGCATAAATGGTACAATTATAACGTCTTAGGCTTTATTACCTGTAATTGTTATAAATAAATGTACAAATTATATATAAATAAATCTAGTTCAAAAAATCTTTTAAAAAATCCGTGTATTTCTTCGGTAGTAAGGGGCTAAATTTTTGACTTGTTTCAGTTTAACATTGTATACATTACAGAATGGTCAGAGCGCGAATAATTGCACGTTATCGATTTGCTTTACAATAATACTGAAATAGTAAATATTTTATTATATGTAGCGTCATGACTGAAAGGATTGAGATGAATGTAATCTCTCAGTTGATTTTAAATCTACATGTGTAGGGTTACACGTCATATTTCCGATGCAACATAATTCCAACAGAATTCAGGTCTAAACTAAAAAGGTATACCTTTTTATGCTCTCATATCCAATTAAATAAACCTGTCCTAGAGTAGCATTCTTGTATTGCCTATAATACTTATACATCCTAATCACATTATTCTTATTGCATTTACGTTATTCGAAATCTGTCTCATAATCTTATATGTACTGTTGTACGGCCAATATAAAAAAATGTTTTTCCTTTCCTAAACACGCTTTGCTAAATCACTATTTTGATTAATCTTTATAACGAATTGGTGTACATTATGAATAACAAAAAATATGCTTTAGATAAATTGAAGGTTTTCCTAACTTTCACTTAGTAGAGTAGAATACAAATAAAAAAATAAATTACTCAATAAAAAATATAAATGTAAACTTCTAGGAAAAATATTTTTTAAATATAAATGTATGAACGCGTAAATTAAACAACTTTAAAAAATACAGCTAAGATTATCTGTGAAAGTTTCACTTGATTAACTTTTTTGCATTCTTATACAATTATTTACAAAATAAATAAAAACCAGTTTTGTGCTTGAAATCGAACATTTCTAGACTCCGTTTGTCAAGCGATTTTAATGCCTATTACCTACAAAATAAGGTATATCAAAAATATATACTAATTTTTGGCTTGTAGCTTCCTCTTAAAGAACACACATATATAAATATATATATGGTGTAGAAATGAGATCCCCGAGGCGTATGTGTGGTAAAACCATGTACGATCAGTGCAAGGCTGATGTAAGCGTAATGAGTAAGATCAAGAATGGGACGCTTAGGTAGTTTGGGCTTGTAGAGCGAAAGAGCGGAGAAGGGAGTGTAAGGAGGATATACGATGCAAATGTGAATGGTAACAGAAGTCGGGGACGCCCGAGGAAGACATGGCACGACCAAGTAAATCAGATACTTGAGTCGAAACATGTAAGAATAATAGAAGAGTATGTATGAGACGATGTATGAATGTGAATGAGGCAAGGAGTGTGTATCAAGACCGAGTTGTTTTACGGTCTGCCTTCTTTATTTTTTTTTTTATTTTTTTTATTTTATTTTTTTAAATTTTTTATTTACTGTTATTTATTTTTATTTATTTGTTAACATGTAACTGTTGGGTTATGTGATATAATGTGTATTTGTTGGGTTAGCTGGAAGTTATACCCTTTGTACTCTTTTTGTGCAATAAATATTTTTTTTTGAATTTTGAATTTCTCTGCATACCCCTGCGGGAAACGGCGTGATGTTTAGTTAGTTTTTTTAATATTTATTATTAATATATATTTTTTAAATAATACAACCATTCTTACATTACGAATAACCAGCTGAGGAATTGAACACACAGCATGGGTAGGACCCAAACGCGATGCCAACTCAAATAGGTATATTAATTGAAAATAATATTAAAATAAATATAGGTATATAGGTATATTAAAATAAATACCAGAATTAATAGTGGCATTTCAATTTATGACCGGTCTGTGGCTAAGTTGGCATTGGGTTTGGATCATTGAGCATGAAAATAGAGCATTTTATAAATATATTATTTTAAATTTGTACAGCGCCCTTGGGATGATTTTCAAATATTAAAATCATCCTAATATAATGATTTTCTACTGTGCCTGTCTCACTAGCGATGTTCTGTGTCGATAGAGGCTACTTTACAAATATTTTATTTTATCAATAGGTACCTACATTTAAAGTTAATTTTGAATGGTACATAGGTAGCAAATATTATTTGATAAAATTGGTTCGTTTGTTCAAAATATTATATCTCCGAAAGTTTTTTGCCGATTGCTTTGAATTTTGACACAACGTTTTTATATACTTATATTTTATAGATATCACATGTGACAGGTAAAAACATGTTTTTTTTAGACAGCCCCATCTGTTGAACGTAAAAGCAACACCCGCTATTGTTTCTCTATCTTCACAGACTGACTGAGCCACAGTTACGCGTTGCGGGGTACAGCTAGTATTATGTAGCTAGCGATAATAGAGGTATTTCTATTTACGACTGGTCATTTTGTTCTAAAATCGGGATAACTCGGTGCAGCTGTGGAAATTTTTTTGTTCCAGGTTAATATTTACGGGTTTTGTCGACACACTCGGGTACTTACTTAGATTTCTTTAAGTTCGAAATCACACGAAAACAAAGCATCAAAATAAGATTATTGCTGTGAAAATTTAAATAATAATAATAATATTAAGTCAATAATAGCCATTATCACAGCTTTTCTATTTTTTTCGAAAACGGTATCATTTTTCGGATCAGTATTTTCTCAGTTTTTCGAATGAAGCTTATTTAACTTCATGCCACTCGTAAAAGTGACAGTCCCGCTATGTTTTGTTGCGGCGGTAAAAACGAGAACTGCAACAAATGTCCGCCATTGAAACATATGTCCAGTCTTAGCGTGACGAGTCATGTCAGTTTTATTTAGAAATTCAGAGAATAACAAATGGCAGATTCTTTTTTCGGTTTCGATACATCATCATCGGTAAGTTTACGCTGTTAGCGACCTTCCTCGGCCAATTTTGGTATAATTAATTATTTCACAACAGTGTTGGTATACTGGCCATAATATTTGCAATGCCAATGAACACCATGCATTTTGCACAATAAATATTGCTTTGTATCTAAATGTTTTTAAATTAAAGGTACGCCATGATAATCTTCATGTTTTATAATCAGTTTTTGTATAACTTTGCATACTGTTTTTCTTCTCTGTTTGGCTTCAAAGTGAATGGCGTAAAATTTCCCCGGTAACCTCTCGTTTTTGATTGTAAAGTTCATTGTAACCAATGTTTTGAATTTAAATTTGATCAAATCGTTGGGTAATTGTCAAATCAGCCTTACCAATTATTTAAGGATTTCCAGAGTGCTCTATAAAATGACTAGTGATAATTACTTTTAAAGCGTTTGTGTCATAATGTTAAATGGAATGAAAATAATGGAAACTTTCCAACAATTTGTGTGATTTTGAACGGCTGCGATCGTGGCGGCGCGGACTAGAACTACGATAAAAATCCGATGCAAAAATTTTCTTGGTGTTCATTTTCTGTGGATAAATTGTTAGTTCTCAGCTCTGCCGGGCGGCATTTCTGGAGAAATGACTGCCGCTCAAATTTGTATGTCGATCAAAGAGAGTTTCCTGTTTTCGTTGTTATTGACAAGTCCTTGTCTATTCTAACAAAAAATGCTTATGTCTGATCACGTTTTGACAGAATTTGAATGAAAGAGACGATGGCGGGGGGCGCGAGGCCTCGGAGGACGAGTACGACGCCCTCAACGATGAGACCTTTGGAGGATCGGGTGAGTTTTCCCTTCCATAACGGCCCAGGCTGCCCCCAAATTGCGCAAATGCTGCGTACATAACCTAAAAATCTCACACATTTGACATTAGCAGACCGTAGAAGAAATATTATTATATTGTCTTCCCAAGAAATAGATTTGGTAATTTTGCATTTACCCGACGTTCGTTTCATATAATATATATATGGTATACAGTATATGATTATACTATAATCTTTAAGAGGAACGACTGCACGGCCTTCATGCAAAAAAAATTTGGATTTGTTTCCAAAATACTTGATTAAACTAAATAATAATTTTTTAAATAGATAAAGCAAATATCTAGTACGGATATGTGCTGCTTTATTTATTTGTGTTTTAAATTAGAAAATATAGGCCATTAAGAAATCGATTTTTCACAACTTTAGCGGCAAATTAGATTTTTTTTGCGGTATAATGGTAATAATATAAATAATCTTTCCCAACCTACTATTTAAATACAATGAAATTTAAATAAAAAAATAAAACACTGTAAAAAAGGCGCTTTTTTGTGTCGGAATTTAAAATGTATACATGACAAATTTGGGTTCCAAAGTAGATCGGTCATTTGAAAATTAAATTTAAACCCATCAAAATAGATTTTTTTTATTTATTCACCAGCTGTACTCCACAACACGTTGCTTTGGCTCAGTCTGTCAGTGCAGATAGAGAAACAATTGCGCGTGTTGCTGTTACGTCCAATAGATGGCGCAGTTTAAAAAAAAAACATGTCTTACCTGTCACAGATGACATCTAAATAATATAGGTACATAAAAACACTCGCATATTCGACTGCGACGTTGTGTCAACATTTCGAAGAACTTTTGGAGATTTCAAATTATGAACAAATGAACATTTTTATTTAAATTTATATTTTTAAAATTTTATATTTTTTAACCCTTTTTCATCGTTTCATTGTAACTACACTTTCGTCGAGTGGAGTACGCAATAAAACACTAGAAATAAATCAAAAATATTTATTTAAGATAGGAACTTGTTACATAGCACAAAAGTAAGGTTTATAATGAACAAATTAAGTACAAATTAATATAAAAATATCAGTCTATACAGTGACCACACATGTCAACATTATGTGGACCACAAATAGCCTTTCTACCAGTGGCGGTTCGTGGTTTTTTTAACAGGGGGTTCAGAAATTCAAGAGAAGATAAACATATCTAATTAAAATTTACTTACTGTTGTCCTACGTCAAATAGTCGAATACGGCAGCAGTCACACAACTTAAATAAAGTTAGTGGGAGGGGTACCTACATATTATTGTTTTTAAATCACTTTACCTAGACACAATTATTAGATAATGAGAAAAGTTTTATAGGAATTAAATTGTTTAATGTTTTTATAGCACTCAATGTAGGTACGTTGCTAATTATTATTGTTTTTTAGAGAAGAATAATTTCGTAGAATATATAATAGATATTTTAAAACATCAAAAAAACAAATAAAGGTGGCACGAAATAAATTTAAAAATAGGTAGTAGATTTACAAATGCCATAAGCAAACGGTTGGAGAAATGCAGAAACAAGAAAACAAAAATATGTACAAAAATGACTACAAAGTTAAATACCATAATATAACATAAAAAAATAACACTTAACTTGCATCCCTATGGTTCAAAGGTTAAACGTCGGCCGCGAAGTTCTCGGGTTTCTTCGGTTACATTCGTCAATGTTCGGAGGTCACGTGATATCACAACGCGTGTTCGGCGCACACAATTTGTCTTATTTTTGCAAAGAAAGACCAAATTTTGTATATATCACCGTCATAGGGTCTGTACCGGCTAAGATTATTTTGTATGGAGAGTTTGGCGCGGATTTCAACTCGCACAAATTTGGAATAGGCATCGTATTTTTCGGTGGCGCGGGTTTTGAAGGCGAAATTTTAATAGCGTGCTATCTATAATGTGCTTATATTATTATAAAACAAGGATGTTTTATTTTCTCATATTTTTAATGGGGGTTCGCCGCACAAACGCACTTTAGAGAAAACCGCCACTGCTTTCTACATCTGGTGCAACGGTGTTTGGTCATCCTCCCGGCCTTGGATGGACGCAGGTAGCTAATTTTAGGCACGTTTGACGTAGATGGAACCGGAGCTTCTATTGTAGAAGATTCGCCAACATTAACAATAAATATAAGAATATATGAATGTACGTACCTTAAAAATAAAAATTGTTGTTATAACTAAACTTTCATCCAGCGGACGACGAGATGGTCATAGGACACGTCCTAGTATGCGTGTGGCCGCAATCGCGTCACGTGCTGCACTGTTTACTCTAATTAGGAAGGTAATGAAAGAGTCAAGGTCGGGGAGCGGGGAGAAGTAGGTGATTTCGAATTTCGCCGAGTAGCGCGTCGTCGCCTCGACGAGCGATTAGTTATCTAGGGTTAAAGATGCTGTCAAAAAGTTTGAGAATATATTTCTGAACGTATCCGAAAAGTACAAACTATTTTTGAAAGGTTATAAAATATCCTTTTAAATTTTGTTTTAATAAACATTATTTTTGAAATATTAAAATTTTGAAATCAAACCTAATTTTTTGGTTTTAAAATGGTTCACCTCACTGAACGGAAATTACTGGTAATGATTTTTTTTTAATTAGACTAATTTATTATAAAAACTAATTATTTATTGCCACCTCGCTTTTTTGCCATTTCATATTAAAAAAATTCAGTTGCATAAATTTTTTTTCGAATTGCGGTCGGCACCATGGTACATTTTAATTCTAACTAAAGATTTGAATATAAAGCGTTGTTGTTTTGTCTTTCTAACACCGTTTAGATCCTTGAGGCAGGTATGGGTACCGCCGCCCCGGGAACCATTTATTGGATAAACAACACCCCTGCCATAGGTCAACCCAAGTGGTTCGTTACGTTTGGTGACTTAGCAGGGGTGCCCGGGTTCATGAGGTGAGGTTTGTCTAGGTTTTGGCCGCGGATGCGTTTACCCACCGACTGCGTGGCAGGTCGGATCGGAAGAGACTGGTTGAGACCTGTCGCTTTGCACCGCAGTGGGAGGGATGGATTCATACATCTGTCACTCCTGGACATACTGATCCCCGAATCCCTACCCACCCCTAATACCTCTTTCCTTCCCAGAACTTTCTCTTCTTTTCCCTAAAAAGACCCTCAAAGATGGCAAAAGCCCTGACAGAATTTTTTTCCTCAGGGCTAGCTCCCGAGTGAGGCTAATGTAAAAAAAATATCATATTTCTAACCATGATACAATGATTTCTATGAGATGATATAAGCTATTCCGAAAAGCAAACGGAATTGATTCTATGTTCTCAAAACAGGGGTTAAGCCTTATAATAGAGTAATAATACCTTAACTTACTTAGGCCACTATTTGCATTTGGGGCGATGATAAATACTGCATTAAAAATTTCAATTACGTAAAATGAAAATTTGCTTTCGTCATATGAGATGACAATCCATTTACGATGATTTCTGTCTTTGATATTTTGTCATGTTGGTATTCCTGATAAAAAAATTCATAGAGGAAAATTTATTTTTATTTTTTTTTGAAAGAAAGACAAACATTCCCGGGTTACGAATAACCTAACAATATTTGAAAATCTCCTACTACCACCACAGTAAGCTGAATATGTTGCTTGTGTTGTAATGGAGGACTTAGCCAGCCGAGGAATTGAACACACTATGCCTGGGTGGGACCCAAACGCGATGTCAACTCGGCCACCGACCGGTCTTATTTATATGTTTGTATGGACCGAAAATCGCACCTACAGTAAAGCGATCGTCTCTTTTGTAGCGTCAAAACGTCTTAAGTTTATCACACTGTCGCATAGCTGATTGCAGTAGTGCCACCACTCGAGTGGCTTCGTCAACAGTAGTGTCAATTTTAAGGGGTTGTTTTCTAGAGCTAATTATTCACGTGTGTCCTCTTCAACGTTCGGATATTGAATGACCTACATTTGATTTAAACTGCTCCTTTTATAACCCAGAAAGGTGACACAAGTTGCGACACCTGTAAAGATTATATATGTAACTTTTTTTAAGGCGATGCCATACGTAGTAATGCAAAATCATGTGTTTTCTGTTAGAAAATTTGGTCACCCGGAAATGTTTCAGATGCTTTTTTAATTAAATACTGCGAGTAGAATACATCTTGGCCTTTGAAATAATCGAGTATTTTTAAGATAAGTCTTTTTATAAGCCCAGAAAAAATTATGAAAACTGCTTTAAAGTTCAAAATCTCCTACTTACGAACCCATTTTGGGTTATGATTTTATTGTATAACGTGGCAAATTAAGTTATTTATAAAATGATCGAAAAAAATTGAATATTTATGCCTGAACATCCACCAAATAAAATAAAAGGCACTTTTTGGCCATGTTTTTTTCTTGCATAAATCAAAATAGGCGGATGGTGTTAAGCGGGAATTTAAACCTTATCGCCATCTACGTAAGGGTTGTTATTGATAGCGCCTCAATTTAAAATATCACACGACGTAGTGCATCGCCTTAACGTCCCGTACTCGGAAAATTTGTACTGTTTATGAAATGTAACTATTGTCTGATAAGAGGCAGTTAAATGTACTTTCAATTGATTACGCTTGAAACTTATTTTCGAAGATTTACGATGTTTGTGACGCCGAGTGCATAATCATTATGATTCAACATTATTTTCAGTGAGGCAGACATGAGTAATTTATAGATATGTGTAAAGTCAGGATAGAAGGCCAAATAGATACTCAAATTTACATGAAGGCGTATTCTTAATGTATTTTACATTAAATTAATGATGTCAGAAGTTTCAAAAAATAATTTTCGTGTTAAAATTAATTGGCTAATTGACACCGATTATATTCATTCAATCAAAAAGTGCTTTTTAGTTTCACAATTTACCAAGCCTCGGGGAACATGTGCAAAAGTGTCAGCAAGTACAACTGCCGATAAGCAAGCGGCGATTGGGATATGTTGTCAGGCTGAACAGAGTGGGATTGAAAAAAGTCAAGGGAGAACAGTTGGAGAGGTCAAACTAGCCTCTACCGAAGACCTGGTCACACCTCACTCGATGAACCCGGGCACCCCTGCTAAGTCACCAAATGTAGCAAACTACTTGGGGTGACCTATAGCAGAGGTGTTGGATACACGAAAACAATTCGAAATAGATTTGTACAAAACTGGGTACGTCTAAATATTTGGATATTTTCAAAGAACTGGTAGGACTACTAACGGGACGCTGCTATCTCAGGAGACACATGCAAATATTGGGAGTGGAAAACACCAACAGATGCAGGAAATGTGAAAAGGATGAAGATACTCCAATTCACCGATGGTGCCAATGTCCTGCCCTGGTGGGAACTAGGCGCAGATACCTGGGGAGACATACAGTAGAACCAGAAGACATAGCCACATACCCAATAATAACCCTGGTGAACTTTATTAAAGGGACTGGGTTGTTGTTAAAGGATTGAGGTAAAATGGGAGATAGTACAATGGGCCTATGGACTAACTGCTCACGGGAACTACGTGTAAACCGTCTCCGCTTTATGGCGGCACAACATATTTGCACGTGTTGCAGTTAAATAGTGGGCCATCGTTACAACTGAAGACATACCGTACATGAAAAACAACAATCGAAAGGTGTTTTCAAATAAATAATTACTTTGAAAACTCTAATATTTTCATTCTTGCGAAGCCGTTTTACATGAGCTCAGTATTTAAGGCGAAGCTTAATGGTAAATCACTATTTTGATTAGGACGGGTTGTTTTGGAGAATTTGAACAATTCATCAAATTTCAACTTTCATTTCTGGGTTCTGTGAAAGTCCTATTCAAATTCTGTTTTTATATCATTATAGGCTAGTTGCTTGACAAAACTGAAAAAAAAAACAGAACTTTAAAAAATCTTTCCCAGAACTTGAAAATGAACGTTGAAATTTGATGAATTGTTCAAATTCTCCGAAACAACCCGTCCTAAATCTTTATAACGAATTAGTGTATATTATGAATACCAAAAATATGCTTTAGATGAATTGAGGTTTTACTATCGTTTCGCTTGAAAAAAGTAAATTACTCAGTAAAAAATACAAATGTACACTACTAAATTTTTTTTTTTTTCTATAGAAATGTAGTATTATAGCCAAGATCCATCTGTGACAGTTTCACTTGATTAACTTTTTTTACTTTCTTATAAAATTATTTACAAAATAAATAAAAAACAGTTTTGTGCTTGAAATCGAACATTTCTAGACTCTATTGTCAAGCGATTTTAATGCCTATTACCTACAATATTAGGTATGTCAAGAATATACACATTTTTGGCTTGTACATCTGTTGTCCCTTAGCTCTCGAGTGCCGCCATAGATCCACGCATGCCGCCACGCATGCCGCCACGCATGCCGCCACGCATTCCGGCGGCATGCGTGGTTTGAAAATTTCCAAATATTTAAATGTATCCAGTTTGATACAAATCTAGTTCGAATTGTTTCCATGGAATACTGACGATCGTTTCATTAAATGTAGAATTTCGGTGAAAACTCTTTAGATTTGACATTTTGCATAGATATTTAGACAAGAGCAAAATTTTGATTATCTCCAAACAACAGATTTGGACTCAAACGAATTTTGACATTCGTAAGCCGTCATAGATGTTATATTCAAGAAATAAACAGTAGAATCTACAGTGATATTAGCGCAAGGGATAGTTATTTATTCTATTCCTTTATATATTTTTCGAAGCATAAGGGTTACAATTCCAGCGCAATAAATCCAGCGTGGACGGTACTACGTGATCGTTAAAAGTGAACCACACATGTGCGCGAAAAACAGTTCACTGGTTAATAACTAAAAGTGATTTCTGTCTGTCGAATTAAATGGTCAATCTTAAATACAGTAAAAATTATATATTCGAATTTATCAGCAGATGTTTATTAATGTTGTAAACATTTCGCAATATCAAAGGCAACACTCATATTAACTAGGACAAAAACTGTAATCGACATTGAGTCAGCAATAAATCACATTTATTTTTATTGCACTTTGTTTGATAAAATTCTGCAAAATAGTAAATAATGCAATGAACCTAAAAAATTTTTTAATATCTAAAAATTTATTATTTTATTTTTTAATGTGAGACAGGATGAGAGTCCCAACTGTTCACGACCATCTGGAGCCAGTGAGACAATGGCATCGCAAATTGGGGTATTTTTTGAGAATGAACGTAGTGGGGAGGGGAAGTACCCGACAATACAGATCAGATCACCAAATAGTACATTTCTAGCGACGTTTCAATTTTAAATGGTGGTCTTACACCACGATCTTCCACTCTGGAACGTGCTGCGAATATATCACATATTATTTTTAATGAGTAAACTGCGAAATAACACAAATTAATCAAATAAAATTTACTTGCGCAAGCCGGGATTTGAGCCTGCAATCTCCGGCCTGCTAGTCGAGAGCCTTACCCCCCGAACGTGGAGGCTCAAATAATGTAATAAATGGGCATAATAGAATTTTTAACTATGTATAGTACGTTACGTAGTATATTACGTATGTATAGTGGTACGCCACTACTTGACTCGAACGTTATTCTAGAAGTTTCCAAACAAGCTTCTTGGATTTTCTTTTATTTTTAATATTCGTTTCTGTAGCAACTGCAATGTTCGAGAATGTTTTATTTTCCACCTAAATAAGCGACAACGTAAACGAAATAGTCAGTACAGTACCAGCAACCGCGACATCGAGATCGAATTATTTTGCCTACGTGACGCGCTTCGTAACATTCTCGAACCTTCCTTTCGTAAATCATTTTGTTGTATTTTCTATGTTTATTTATTGTTTTCGGATGTATTATTAAAAACCGCTTCAGCCGAATTTCGTAGTTATTTATTAATAAAAATAATACCGAACATAACTACATATGTATGAATGAAATCCATATAAATAAAAATGTGAATGTTCATTTGTACAAAATCTTAAATACCCGAAAGTTCTACACTGATTACTTTAATATTTTGACACAAAGTTGCATTCAAATACGTGGGTTTTTTTATATACCTTTATTATATATCATCTATGACAGGTAAAACATGTTTGGACGACGTAAGAGAACACACGCAATTGTTTCTCTATATGAACTGACAGTCTGAGCCACAGCTATGCGTGGCGGGGTACAGCGAGTACAAAATAAATTAATAATACAAAAATTTATGTTTTGAATATGTAAACCGTTTTCAGTATTCGAACATTTGCACAAACAGATATAAAGTATATTTGTGCCACGTTCCGGAGTGGTGGATACACAGGTATCGCCCTGGTGAAAAGCACTGTTGCAAAGGGTTAAATTTTGATTGATTTTGTTGCTGTTTAAAACTGGGAAGAGCTCCTTTTGGCGAATATTTCGATAGCTGTATTGTAATTTATGGTTTAGAAGTAAAAAAAATAAATAACTTTTTTCGAAATTCCGAAGTTCTAAGGTAGTTTTTATGTAAAAAAAGTTCAATTCAAGTATGGAAAAATAAATATTCTTCTATGCAAAAATATTTTAGTATGGAAAAAAAAAGTTGAAATTTCGAAAAAAGTTATTCATCCTTTTTACTTCTACCATCACGTAGAATCACCTCCTGAAGTTAGTGCACTTTACCCCCGGAGACACCCTGTATATTCGTATAAATATATGTTTTTTTCACAGTTATCTCCACAATGGGAGTCTTTGGTTTTTTTTATTCTATAAAGATAGGTATTTCCGGGAAATGTCTTATGAATATAAACATGAAATAAATATAAACAATAAGATACATTATCTGGTAAACAGAAAAAAATTGCAAAAAGTAATTAAAACATTGTTTTAATCCCGATATTTGAACTAAACTTGTCAAGGTAATTTACTTGCGGTTCTGAAAATTCTCACCCTATAGTTGGAGGTATTTTGAATTTTTCCGGTTCCGAGATTCAACAGGTTAATTTGTTAAAATATTATGTATAGTGTTGCAACTGAACAGAAAATGTATAAAATCGATAAGTGCATATTTAGTAAATTTGTTTGTTTGTTTTCCAGGGGAAGATGGAGATTGGGAACAGCAGCACGAGGAGCTGTCCATGCTTACGGAGGTCGACAAGCACCATTCGGACTTGGGTAAATCTATTATCTTCTTCTTATGGTGGAGGTCAAAGTGGGATGCTGAAGTTATGCAGCTGGTCGATGGCATCAGGAATCACTTGGCACATCACGGTTTTGCCTCTGGGAAACTAATGCAGGGGCCGTTCTGAATTTGTCCACATTCACACACTTCAGAGTTCTTATCTCCTCCACCATTTTAGGGTCATATATGACCGGGCACCCATATTTTATAAAAGTATTTTTTTATCGTGCAGAAATACATAGTTTTTTTAACATTGTAGCGTGCGGTATTTCGTCCGATGCACAGATCCGAATACTTTCTCCCTCACACGCATAGCGCCGTCTCGCTTGGCAACTTTCAGCTCATCACCCGTACAGGAAGACACCCCATTGGTCGAGCTACCCCCACCCCTCCGTCATCGGCCGGCACTACCCTGCCCCAAAGGGTATATAACACTCCTATATGGAGTCAGAGTATCCAGTCTCCTGGCTAAACTAAGCAACAGAATCCTAGTGGTCATTGTCCAGTTAAACCCTCCCCAGTACCAAGTCGAGAGAATCCCCCGGGTCCTCCTTGGGAATTCAAGTAACAGCTCCCTCGGGGACATGACTTGTCGGGAAAACCTCTACCCAACTAAGAAACCACGGGTCCTCTGTTGAGGTTATTACGCTGTGTTTAGTGAGAATGTTAGTGATCATTGTTTAAACTCTAAATGACTTTACCTTGTGCTACAACTTTCCTGTACTCTGTTTTTTACTATAATCTGTGAACCCTGTATGTAAGAGAAATAAACTGACCAGACTATTTTCACCCTGACACAACATTAGAAAGAAAAATAATAATTTTTTCCATTTTGCCACCAAACATGCATTATATCAAACGATGGTGTTTTAGAAATATCGTGATTGCAGTAAAAAATTAAGTAAAATGTCGATAGCGTTTTTGACAACATTTTATCACTTTTGATAATAAAATTTTATTATTTAGAAATAGTAATGTTTATTTTAAAAGCATACACTGGATTGATAATTTTATCTAGTTTCTAAAACAGTATTTGTCTTTAAGGATAATTAAAAAGTAAGATGTATAAATATAGCTTATTTAATATACACAGAAAACATTGCAAACTGAACAAAAGTGTTGAAAGTACTGGAAGGTCAAGCTAATTTCACGCAAGCCGGCCGCAGTACATCTCTCCAGCCCGATTGTCGACACATCTTTACACCGCAGTGGGTGACAGAAGGGATGATTCATATACTTACTGTACAGGGCGTACTGTACAGGGCCCGCAGATACTTTAATAGTACACAACTGCTGACCCTGTACAAATCGCAAGTGCGCCCTACTGTCGAATTTGGCAGCCATCTCTGGTCCGGAGCCCCTAAATACCTGAAAAAAACCCTTGACTCTGTGCAAAAACGGGCGGTCCGTTTGATAGATTCCCCAATCTTAACAGACAGACTGCAATCTTTAGAGCACAGGCGTCAGGTAGGTATGCTGTCCTTGTTCTATCGGTATTACAATGGAAGATGCTCTGAGGAACTAGCGTCATTGATCCCTTCGGCACCGGTGCGTAGTCGGGATACACGCCAAACGCGCGCCCAACATTTGTACACGGTTGACATTTGTCACATGAGAACGGGTCGCTTCTACGATTCGTTCTTAAGTTCAACAGCTCGGCTGTGGAACGAACTGCCGGCCTCTGTGTTTCCTCCCTCCTACAACATGGGACTCTTCAAGACCCATGTTCACTCCTTCCTCTCCACAAAAAGACCCTCCACACAGCATCCCCAAAGATGACATAGGCCCTGAGGGAAATTATTTTCTTCAGGGCCTTCTGTGTGGAGTTAATATAAAAAAATATGTCCGTCACTCCTGGACATGTTAACTCCCGGATTCCTACCCACCCGTAATACTCTTTTCTTCCCAGAACTTCCTCTCCTTTCTTTCCTTAAAAAAACCTCCACTTAGCGTCCCCAAAGATGCCATAGGCCCGGTGGGAAAGCGTTTTTCTCAGGTCCTCCTGTGTGAAGTTAATAATCTTTCCATCTATCGCAGTTGGTCGACGCTTAGACGAGACTGGGGACCCTTTGGTCTGCTCGCTCTGCTCTTGTCTGCCAGATAACAAACTGGCTTGAACCAAGTACATGTGAATGGTTTGTTATCTACCGGCTACCCGGTGCCAGACGGCTTGCTACCTGCACGCCGCGGTGGGAGAGTTCTATGGCACGGGTATACAAAGAATGCTACACCGTGTGCAAAAATGCATTGATGGTAACAGGGATTATTTAGAAAAATGATAGAAAGTCCAGGCTTTCCGACAATGTATAGTAAATTGCAAATAAATGTGTTTTTCTATGTGAAAAGAAATTGTAGACATTATTTTATGGATAACCCTTGCATAATAATTATTTTATAAGCAATAATTATTAGCCTGAAACACTCATCCACATTGAAAAATCTCCTGATAAAAGATACATGACGCCAACGGCACTTGAACCCGTGTCCTTTCGATTTCCGGTCGACAGCTCTGACCACTGAGCTATGGTGGCTTATCTCTTATCCGCGAAATAATTCAATATATACTAGTGTTTCATTTAACAATTACTGCTTGTTACCCTTTGTGCTATGCATAAAAAAATCTTGTCTCAAACATTAGTTTACCAAAAAATAATAACTTGCATAATAATATTAATATTGTTTTGTTTGTTGTATTACAGAAGCCTTCCTGTCCCACCTGGTGCTGGAGGAGTATGACGAGTACTCCTCAGAGGCCACAAGCCCGGTGCCCCCACCTCCGCAGCAGCACAACGTACCCAATCTAGCTCAGGTAACCACACATCACCCACCACCCTTTTTCTTCTTCTTCTTATTCTTCTTTAGCCATTTTCTCATAGCCCAATCCAATTAACCTTCAGGCTTTTAAATATTTTTACCAGTCCAAATGATGGTGAAATTTCTCTTGGAATTTCGGAATGCTTGAGGCTTTTATGTTGTGAGGCTGAAGGTAGTAGGGAGGGGAAGGAGATGGGGAAGTGGAAAGGGGTTAAGTACATGGCTATTCAGATCTGGTCACCAAACATGGCTAAAGTCGTTTTAAGCATAAAGAATAAATAAATAAAAATAAAAGCATTTTAATTTTGAATGGTGTCCTTGCACCAGGATGATGCTGATAGTATCTTCCCCTTTTGAGCGTGATGCAAATATACTGTGTTATTTTAAATATGTAAATATCTAAAATTCTATTGCCAAAATTATAATTATAAATATGTAACAACTGTTGAGAAAATAATTTTTTTTTTTATTACTATATTAATTGTGAAATAACACAAATTAATCAAATAAAATTTTGTTGCGCAAGCCGGAATTTGGATTGCTAGTTGTAATTATCTCTAATTTAATGATTATCTATATTTCTTGGAATAAGGATCGTTGGATTCTTCAATAGGTTAAACGTAGACTGTGGTCTGGTCGCCACTGTCGGTTAAGTCCGGAAAAGGTCAAAAGCGATCGACTTTGCGCGCGTGTTAGTCGGCAAATAATAAATAAGGCAAGTACCTACTGATAGACACTACACTAGATGACATCTAACAAATATAATTCTTCCAGGCCCCTCCCCCATCATGGCTAAAGAACGCCTGCACCGTGGAAGAGCTGGAGCGCAACATGCGGCAGAACCAGCCCCCTCCTAACTCCCACCCACACCCGCCCCCCCAGCAGCAACACCCACTCCTGGGCGGGAAGGTGCCGCCAGCCCTGGCGCTGGTGCCGCCACAGCTGCAAAAGCTGCAGCAGCAGAAGCTCCAGCAGCAAAACAGCATGCAGAACATGGGACAGCAGAACATGATGCAGAATCTGCAGCAGATTCAGCATCAGGGTATGCCAATGCTGATGCCGTTTTTTCAGGTGAGGCTTTTATTATTGATTCTTCTTAACCTTTATACTAATCGGGTTAGGAATCCATTGCTTTGAAAAGGCCCCTCCAGAAGTCCCTGTCTACTTCAGCAGCCTCCGTCCAAAGCAGACCCAGCATCTCTTTGCACAGCTAAGTAAACGTCTTCCATCTGGAACTTACATTATCTCCACACAGGAGGTCTTGAAGAAAATAATTACCCTGGGGCCTGTCATCTTTGGGGATGCTGTGTGGAGGTTTCTTTTCTAGGAAAGAAAGGAAGTTCTGGGAAAAAGTATGAGGGTAGATATTGATGGGTAGAAATCTGGGGGTCAGGTCTGGGTATCTATTCCCCAGTCTCGATCGCTCGCAATTTCCGCCGAAAGTACATACACTGGTAGAGTTTGTTATTCTTGAGTCTCACCGACAGTACATACTACACGCCATACGTCAAAATTCATTCGACTTAAACAACGAGTGGGTCGAAGCAGTAGAGATCAGCAAAACTGTCAAAATCTCATTGCATCCTGGTGAATTGCCTTATACAAAAAAAAAATCGTTTCCCGCGCACTTTTCGAAGTTGGTATCGGATTCGTTTAGTTCTGCAAAGTTATTTTAACCATTTTTCTGGCATTTCGATATGTATCCACCACAAGCCATTCATTTCAGAAAAAGTGCGGTAGCAAATAAAAACGTTGACAGAACGACGCGACAACGGTTTGTTTTTGACATTTCAAATTAACTTCATAGAAACCTCAAACACATCAGAAACATAGACAATATTCACAGGGTTGCCAACACAGTCCTCTTCAACCGTGCGACACTCAAGAATGTATAAATATAGAACTTATGACAAAAATCGTAGAGATTTTCGTTCGTAGATGGCGCATAGCGAGTAATTCGTGGTAGAGACTCTGGTATATAATAGATACCCTGGTCTGGAGTGACGGACGTTTGAATCCATCCCTCCTTCTGCGTTGCAATGTGGTGAGTCGAGAGAGTCCGACTGGAGAGGTCAAAAGGTCTCCCTCAACTTGCTTCTGCCAATCCTGCCTGTCACGCATTTGGTAAGCAGGTGCATCCGTCACCAATATCAAACCGTGACGAGTATCCCTAATGATCCCAAATGTACCAAACAAATTAATTTAGTTGTGTTTTAAATCCATAACCTCAATATTTTGTTTATATTTTCAGGGTCGCTATCCTACAGGCATTATCCCATCAGGGATTCCGCCTCCCATGTTGGGTCCCCGGCCCCCTTTCATGTCAGGGCCCCCACCGCCCATTCACCCCTTTGGGGGCAATTTCAATGTGAGTACATCATCATTTAAAAATTAGTGTCTTTATTTACACATGCAAAACACTCTTTTCCACTGCTGTACTGTGGAAAAATAATATGTACATAATTACAACATGAAAAATTAGTATTTTTACTTGTATTGTCTGTGGTACGGACTTAATAAAGATCTGTAGCGTCGAGAAGAATCCAGATTGAATAATTAATAATAAACCGCTCGACCTACTTAGGTACGTACTTGCAGGTGCGTACTGACAGCCAAATGGTAAACAAAGCAACCTACTTGCTACGAGCACCTACTTGTCTATCGGCGACAATACTATCGCAATTCAGTCTGGCATACTACGACAACTCGCCAGAAGGTTCGAGTCTACCGCCTGTGCATAATTGCCGCGCCGCCGAAACTTCGCGAAAGGCCCAGGCTGAGCGAGTGGCTTCGATTTAGTTGCCATTCATCTACCTACTGTTGCCACTGGCCGAACAATATAAATAAGCCCGACGCAGCGAGCAGGATTATTAGTATTCAGTCTTTACTACCGTCGGCTACTACTACCTACTTCAACCGTACTACGGAAACCTTGACCCAGTTTCGCGAGCATTCCATAGTATTGTGAATAATAAACTTTTAATATCGCTATTGTAAAATCACTTGTAATTTATCAATAAACGCTGTAACTGAGTTGGGAAGATCTTTTATTTGTACACCTCGATAACTACAGTGGTATTGGTATTGGAATACGGTATTATCCGATAGGGCAGTGCAAATGACAATATCATTTACACACGCATTAAAACTCAAAAAGCCCTGCAAAATCTTGCACTGACGAAATCTTCAACACACTTATTATGTCAGTTAAACAACTCATTCAAATAATATTACTTTATGTTATATCTCTGCTTACTACGCAGATTTCTGTGTTGGGAACTCTTTGATAAAGTAAAAGGTTCTTTACAATAATTGCGTTTATTTACGTTACAATAAATGAGTCTGAATTTAGCTACACTGTTCATTACCCGAGGGTTGGTAATTCTCTGTTTCTGGAAGCTTGAAGTCTGACAAGGATACCCCACAGGCAATTGCTACACTCTCGCGATATCTGTCAGACTCTGGAGTAAGCTTTCTGACTAGTGCCATCTATCGCTTGAATACCCAACTTTTTACCATACATCACACTTTACATTCATAAATACAAAACACAAGAAATAACAAGTAACACATATACAGTAGAACCTCGTTAATTCGAAATCCACGGGACATCAAAAATCAAATTTCGAATTAACGAATTCCCACGTAATTCGAAATTTTATGAAAAAATAAAATAAAAAAATACCCCGAAAATCGATTTTCTCGGCCGCCTCTTCAAATCCGGGTGGTATTTTAGTTGTAAATTCGTATTAATACAAACTATTTCTTTATTTTCACGGCCGATTACCGTAGCGGCGGGCCCTTTAAATTCAGATATTCGCAATAAATTCGTAAAAATGCTATATATTTACGCGTAAATCGAGATTTGACTGCCGATTTCGGTCGCGGCCTACCCTTTAAATTGAGATATTCGTAAAAATACGATATATTTCCGCGTAAATCGAATTTTATCGGCAGTTTTTCGTCGCGGCCGGCCTTTTAAGTTCAGATATTTGAAGTAAGATTGTAAAAATATGTCATATTTCGGCGTGAATCGAAATTTTTCGGCCGATTTTTAACTCGGCGCCATATTTTTTAACTCGGATATTCGAAGTAAAGTTAGTAAAAATACGATATATTTCCGCGTAAATTGAAATTTCGCGTCCGATTTCCGTCGTGGCGGGCCCTTTAAAATTCACATATTCGAAATAAATTTGTAAAAATACGATATATTTACGCGTAAATCGAGATTTCGCGGCCGATTTCCGTCGCAGCGGGCCATTTAAATTGAAATATTCGAAATAAATTCGTAAATATACGATACATTTACGCGTAAATCGACATTTCGCGGCCGAGTTTCGTCGCGGCCGATCCTTTAAATTCAGATATTTGGTGTAAACTCGTAAAACTACGACATATATCCGCGTAAAACGTATTTTCTCGGCTCTTCAAACTCGGATATTCAAAATAAATTTGTAAAAGTACGACATTCCAGTGTAAATCGATTCAGATTTACAAAATAATAATACTTATTAGGACGATGTATAACCACGTAAAAATACATTTTTCGGCGTTTTACCGCCACAGCTGACTTTTAGATTCAGATTTACGAAATATTGTGATTATGACGAAATCAAATTTTTTCGAATTACACGAACAAATTTTCGTGCGCGGACAAAAATAAATTTCGAATTACGAATTAACGAATTTCGAATTAAAAAAATTTTTGTATGAAAAAAATTTTCTGCGGAAATTTTTTTGGCAAAAATTTCGAATTACTCGTTTTTTCGAATTATCGGGGTTCGAATTAACGGGGTTCTACTGTATTAGAAATACTAGATCTCAGGGTCAAAAACATATCCAACAAGCAACTACAACATATAACATTTGGGCCAAAAAGTTTCCTATACTATGGTACTAAATTCTACAACAAAATCCCACTTTCTTCAAAACACAACAACATCATAACATTTAAATCTATATTAACCTTTCCTCATCTGTGGTGTGTATTTACTACACATTGCTTCTAATAACTTTAATAACTCTATAAATATAATAAATTCTGGGTTCAGATTTTAGGTATTCCTCCGTTATACATTTATGCACTGAATTAAAAAATAATATATGACATAGTTTTCAAATTTAATTAAAAATCAGAGTTTTTTTGTTAAAAATCGGGAACAAATACACCAATACAATCAACCGTGTGATACTAAATACGCGAAGAGTGTGCGAGGAAATGACATGCTATTGATGTCCCGCTTTAATTCGCTATGCTGGAACATGAGACTTCTGCAGTGTAGTTTTTGATTTAGACCAAGGCTGCCCAACCCCAGAACGAATTATAAGTGGCCCGCGTGAACCATTTTCAAAAAATCCGCCAATCCGCCAATTTGAAAAAGTGTCGTGGGCCCGCGGTAAAACAAACAATGCAGCTTGCGCGCGGTCACCAGTGTTGCCAACGAAGGCGATTTATCGCTATTTAGGCTACTCAGAACGAGAATCAGCGACGAAAAAATCTAACCTGTTGAACTTACTTTTTAAACAAAAATACATCGGTTTTTGATATAATATTTTTTGCGTTCGAAATGGAATCTTGTAGCCACCCCCCCGCCCCATGGAATTCGAAAAATTGTTGTGGGGAATCATATATGATGTTTTTGGGTGCGCGGAATTTTTTCTCATTTTTTTTCAAGTTCCGTAACAACCCCCCAACCCTTAAATTATGTTTTATAGAAATTCTCTAACAACCCCCCCCCCCCCCGCATGGAAATAGGAACCGTCAAGTATTCAGTGGCCCGCCAGTGATTCAAAATCGTCAATTTCGCCCAACTGTTAAAAAGGTTGGGCAGCCTTGATTTAGACCATCGATACCTACGACCGCACAGCTGTGTTTGTGCCAGTCGCCAGCCGCGCCGCTAGCCAGTTGGCCGCGAACCGTCGTTAGATGTGGACCCCTTGCACGTTTCTTTAGCATCTGCTGATGGTTTTTTCATGTTTTCAGCAATTAAATTACCATTATTATCACTTTTGATATAAAATATAATAAACATAATCAATTAGCTATGAATATTCATATTTTTCATATTTTATTCATATTTTTTCTGATATTAAATCGCTTATTTTGAGATGTGTATTGACTACACAGCACCGTAACGCGTGTATTTTTTTAGCACAGTAAGGGAAAGGTTGATAGAATTTTAAACGATTGTTTGTTTAAAATATCTTAAATCTTCGAAAGATCTACACCGATTATTTATTTATTATTCTACATTTGATGTAGAATAATTATAAGTTACATATTAGGCCAAATAATGTATACATGCATATTGGATATATGCACAATGATATTGACAAGTAAAATGTACAGCGAGCTGTGAGATAAAGCTGCGGCGAGGAAAACGTGCAGGCGTGAATACATTACGGCCCAGTTAACAAAGCCAATGAGTCAACGTTAAGTTTCCAAATAGGCAGTGCCTATTCTAAGAAACTAATCATGACCTTAATTTGTGTTGTTTGGTGCGTAATATCAAATATTTTAAATTTAAAAACATATATGTTATTATTATTAATCCAGTGATGGATTCAGCGATGAAACCTGTGATGAAATCAGTGATGAAACATGCGATGTAACAATCACTGATGAAACTGGCGATGTTGTGTTGAATCTAGTGATGAAACACCCGATGAAATCACTTTTGAAACTGGCAATGTTGCTTTGAAATATTGACGCAACGTTGCATTCGAATACGCATGTGTTTTTATATACATATATTTTATAGATGTCACCTGTGACAGGTAAAAACATGTAGTCATATCTTTATGGTTACTAAAAATTAGTTCAAAACATACTTTCTGTTCATGGGATTTTGTCCGTAGCTTACTAAAATAAATCTTATTCTATTGGCAACAAAATAAACAATGAGTTCTTGCTTTTCGTTTAGTAAAGAGTAGCCATTTTAAATTACATAGTTACTACTGCGTCATTCTTCAATTTGTCTTCAATTTAACGCGCAGTTTGTGTAGTTTGTTGTGTATTTTGTTAAAAACACTTGTTTAGCTTATGGAAAATATAATAAAACTTCAAGAATATTTTCTTAATTCTTTTTAAAAATTTATTTATTATTTTTTTTTATGTGAAACCGTATAAGAGTCCCAACTGCTCCTAACCGTATGAAACCAGTGAGACTATGGCATCCCCAATTGGGGTATCTTGTGAGGCTGAAGGTAGTGGGTAGGGGAAGGAGATGGGGAAGAGGAAGGTGGGGAAGTACCTGGCTATTCAGATCTGGTCACCAAACAAGGCCAGAACCATTTCAAGCAACATTTAAATTCTGAATGGTGGTCTTACACCAGGGCGATACTGAGAGTATCTTCCATTCTGGAACGTGCCGCAAATATTCCATATACATATTTTTTTAAATGAATAATTTGTTAATTAACACAAATTAATCTAATAAAATTTACTTGTCCACGTCGGGAGTCGAACCCGCGACCTCCAACATGCTAGTCGAGAGCCTTACCCGATTACTATATTTTTTCAATAACATGTTTGAGAAAAAAACATTGGAAACTAAAAATAGTAATTGATTGATTCGATGTGAAAAAAAAACTTGCACCAATTTGTTGAAACAATCGGCGCATTCTTTTGACCAATTGTTGAATTTTTTTTCCAGCAATTGCCGCTTAACAAAATGCCTCCAGGCCTGCTGCAAAGACCGCAGCACACTGTCGCCACCCTCCAACAGCTGGAGCAACAACAGCAACAGAATAACGTCCACCACAACAACATGAATCAACCCATCAACAATGCCAACCAACCCATGAATAACATGAACCAACCAGGACTCAACAACATGAATAACATGAACCAATCTGGCCTCAACAACATGAATAACATGAGCCAACCAGGACTCAACAACATGAATAACATGAACCAACCAGGACTCAACAACATGAATAACATGAACCAACCGGGACTCAACAACATGAATAACATGAACCAACCGGGACTTAACAACATGAATCAACCAATGAACCACATGAATCAACCGATCAACAACATGATCCCTCCAATCAACAACATGAGTAAGATGCAAATGGTAAATCAGCAACAACCAATGAATAAAAACATGAATCAACACAACATGGCTGGTCAGCCGGTGTTCATATTACAGAATCAGCTGAACAATCAGCGCCCGAACATGCCCACGATGAACTTCAAGCATCAGCCGAACAACGGGCAGCCCATGATGATGATGAACCACAATAACCCCATGAAGAAGCCCAATGGACGAAGTGATGAAAGGGTTTTCTCTCAGGAGGAGGTGATGCAGATCATACAGGAGACGCATCCGCTGTTGCAGAAGTCTAATATGCAGAAGTTCGGAAGGCAGAAGAGACCTGATGAATTTATGGGGAATAATAATCAGGTAATTAATAATTTGGTTTAATATTCAGCAGTGAAACTTGACTTATGATATAGTCTTCATATACTATCTTAGAAATCGTTGTTTCTCCCTTAACCCCATAGTTAGAAATATGAACTAAACCGTGTTAAAAAGAGAAAGCACCAAACTTTTTATTCAGTTATGGAAATTAACCACAGAATAAATTAAATGTATACCTCTATGAAACCAAACATTCATGTCATGAAATTTTTCATTCATTCATGAAAAAACAATTTACGAAATTTTGTAAATTTTTTATTAATTATTTTTATATGAAACGACAAAAAAGTGAGTTTGCAGAAATGTTCATGAAAAATTTGTCTAATAAAATATGTATTTTGTTTTCGTTATCAGTAATTTTAGTTTAGGGTTTAGATGAAAAAACGTAAGGAGAGCCATTTTTAAAACTTTATTGTTTGGTTATTATCAAAAACCAGCTGACGTGTGCCCCGGCATTGCTCAACTTTTCTCTACTTTCAATAAATATAATATCCATGTATTATATATATATATATATATATATAAACCTTCCGGAAGAAATTCTCTAAATGATAGTGAAAACCCTATCAAACTCAGTTGCATAGCTTAGAAGAACTAAGCGCACAAACAGACGAGCATAGTGACTTTGTTTTATACTACAGGGTTTTCCAATAAGAGGTGTTATTTTGATATTCAATTGTAAAAGATCAATGGTTTCGTTGCTTGTGTGGCACGTAGCGCCGTCTTGTTAAAAGTAAACGTTGTCCAGATCAATACCGTCCAATTCCGGCCATAAAAAATCATTAATCATCTCTTGATAGCGCAATCCATTCACAGTAACTGTTGCTCCAGCCTCATTTTCGAAAAAGTAAGGTCCAATGACTCCGCCGGACCATAAACCGTACCAAACAGTCACACGTTGAGGTTAGAGAGGCTTTTCAACAATAACTCTTGGGTTTTCCGAGCCCCAGATGCGACAATTTTGCTTGTTGACGAAGCCACCGAGGTGGAAATGGGTCTCATCACTCAAGATGATTTGCATTTGATTCACTCAAGTGAATTTTAATAATTTCAATGCGTTGTTGAAGCGTGTATCGTTCCATTTTTATTAATGGCTTAGTTTCTACTTGTAAAATGTCAAAAAATGACAGCTTCAAAAGTAACATCTACCGAAATAGCAGGCTATTCAAAATAACACTTCTTATTGGAAAACCCTGTATTTAGAGATTGTTTATTTCTAATAAAATGTGAAAGTGTATTTTATCACATTTCAAAAACAGTTTTCGGATACTTTCAGAAATATTCCATTTATTTCGATTATATTGCAAAGCCGAAATACTCCGACCTTGAAGAGTTACGAACTTTTAATTGCACTGTTAATTTCTTTAAATTTTACTATGCGAATTTATGAAGGAGAATCGCTACTACCCGTGGCTCTATCCTACTGACTTTCTCTTGGGTATGCTCAGAATAGACGGATGAATATCACATTCCTGATTTGTGGATGGTTTAAAAGCTCGACTATTGTGGAGATAAATAATTTCTATGTTTCCAATGGTTATCTCCGACAGCAGTTTTAGCTCGCGACCTGCAGGACTAACTTGTCCAATGGTCGTGCTGGAGGGGAGTGCTAACTTGTTTTTAAATAGAATCACTTTGGATATTGATATATTTAACATCAATGAAGCAGAATTTAAATGGCAGTATTTTTTGCTGCTCATATAAAATCTGTTTTTGTAATCATTGTTTTCCTTTTGTATCCTTAACCTTTAACTATGGACGTGAAAAAAAAATCACACTCCCATGGACGTCGGGTCACACAGACCCCTTCACAAAATTCTTCTTATTTTCAAACCTGGACCAATCTGACTTTAGCAAGGAGCTTATATGTAGAAAGTATTTATAAATAAAAGATCAAGTAATAAAAATAATCAAATTTTATTCATATTTTAATAATTATCTCCAAATTTAACAAACCTAGTCAGTTTCAGTCTTTATTGACTTGAGATCATATTAAGGCTCCTTAATTATAGTAGGTATTACAAAAATCAAAACCAATAATTTTTCCTAGCTAATAAAAAAACAGTAACAAAAATCATAAAAAAAACTTCTGAAAGAAATAAAATAAAAATTCTCACAAGGATCAAACTTATGTAAAATTACTGGCACTCAGAACATAGAGGCTTGGAACACTGAAGACAAACTGGCTTCTTGCAGTTAATACAGGCATGGGTTGTCTGTCTAGAGAGCTTTGATGGGCAAAATCTACATCTTTTACGATTTTAAGGACCAACTTCTTCAGCCTGTATTGCCGCTGGGGGCACATCTGCACCTAATATTCGAGTAATTGTCGACCTCAATTCTCTAGGCAACTTTGTGCATAAAACTCGTCTTTGAGCATGTGGCAGGACTAGAGACCGCGCTAAAGTTTTCAAAAAATCACCTATTTCTATTTTCTTTTCCTGTTCCTGATTGAACAAGACGTAAGCATTTACTCCACTTAAATCTAGAACAAATTAAACAGATTATAATACTAAAATGTAAGAAAATTATAGTAGACGGGTCACATAGGCCCGAGTATATTTGTATGGAAATTATAGTCAACGGGTCTCCCAGGCCCTGATCAGATGATTATTACTCACGTAATAAGTGCCGGATGACGCGACCTTCTCCCTCCTTGGTCATAACACAACTAAAACTGAAGCTACTGAGATGCGCGGGGATGGCACGCGCGGGGAAGGTGTTTATTCCGAGAAATTGAAGAAGGGGTTGGGCCTCTGAGACCCGACGTCCATAGTTAAAGGTTAAAAATAAATTAATTTTTTTTTTATAAAAAAATGATTGGATTGAATTGATTGTATCTTCCAGGCAATTCAGCGGAGAGGCGAGGGGGACCAGTACAGCGGGTTGATGTCCCAGAGGGAGAAGCAGTGGCTACTCAACATACAGCTCATGCAGCTCAACACGGGGACGCCCTACATGGATGATTACTACTACACCGTAAGTCTGTCGACTCCGTATCCTCCATTACTCCAACTGTCAGTGGAAGTGGAGAAGGAGATCTGTTGCCTGTTCCAATTGTGTGCACCTACCCCTGTACTCTCTCAATCCCACCCCTCAAACCAAGTATTTAAACAAAACTGATGGAGGTAATTTTCACGCAGTTCTGTGAATTCTCAGCCGGGCTGTATTTAGAGAATCTTCTGCTTCGACATTCGAGTGGTTAAATATGTTGCTATTTTCTTCTAGGTGTTCTTGGACCGGCAGGCCAAGAAGGAGAAGCAGCTGGAGATGAAGGAGGCTCACAAGGCTAACCAGCAGAATCATCCCTTCAGCCAGCAGAACCTTACTAACAACAGATACAATCACGGTGAGTAACCCCCTAACTAACGGCCAGTGTCAATGTTGTCACCAATCAAATTAAGCGACTGTTTAGCTTTAATAATTTGATGCAAAACCTGTTCAAATGCTCATCCCACGCTGTTACCAATGTAGACTAGTGTGAATTAACGCTAATTGGTCATCCTAAAGCCATGACTAAATTTATGTCGAGTCAATCGTTGTACATATTGGCAATTTCACTCTGAAGCGCCCTGGAGACTATCAATATCAATTGTCAATAGTTATGTCAATCTACGTCTTTGATATGATTTTATCGTTTACCGAGGCAATTGAGACTTCCGGTTGATGGCGGGATTGATGTGTATTTTGATAGAGCTCATGCAAGCCTTAGATAAGTGAAATTCGTTTGTACAATTGGTTTTTCTATCGAGTCCTTTGGGATTCAATTTCATCACGGAACGAAATTTGTTTTACATACAGGGTGTATCGGCACTAACCCGACAAACTTTAACCAGCTATTCCTTAGCACATTTGGAGTAAAAAATGTTATGTGCACTTTGCTGTCCGGTAACGTTTTTTTTTAATAAAAAATTAATTAAACATATTTTCACCACATGTCACCACTGTTTTATCCTTTGTCAAAATTTGAAAGCAACATCGCAACTCTCGCGTGTTGCTGCGAACGAAGCCCGTATTACATAATCCAGTACCAGAAAAGAAATATTTTATTTAACAATAATGATTATTCACATTTTTCGTATGCGAATCACTGATTGTCTTCTTGTATTGTACACATCAGTTTTATTTTTGTATCTAAATTGTTTCACCTCTGGAATGCTTTGGTTTCACCTCTTACGCGTTTCACGTATTAAATAGTCTAATTTTGAAACTAAGAAACTAATTAGTAGATTTCCTGAATTTATAATCGAAGTCCAATAATTCTGAGCACTTTTAAAAACAATTTTCCTCACTTAGGTACTTATCAATAATAATAATTGGATTATTTGAACAGCGCCGTTGTTTTTTAAATCACCGTAAGTGCTCTGTCAAAATGTTACTTGCTAGGCTATCCTACAACGTATATTTTTTAATAAATTTAGTTATTTACAACTTCGCGGAATGTGATTTATGAATATTATTGCTTATGTTAAAAGCCTTCCAGAATTACCGGAATATAACGAGCAGCTTGACACACTTAAGTTTATTTCCACTAATTTGAAGGTACAAAGAATGTATAGTTTTAAAAACAATCCCGATGAATCAAAAAACGGTTCATATAAAACTGCTGCGCAACACACTGAGACAAAGGAAAGCACTCACACAAACGTCATGACTGCATTGGATTGACCACCTGCAAATGAATGCTGCCAGATTGCTAATTTATTTAAACAATAATTATTAAATTTTATTTAAAATATCGCAATTTTTTTAAAAAATCGACAATAAATTACAACTATAATTTAAAAAAAATATTCTTAACCCCACGCTTTTTCGTAATTGATTAATTAATTCAGAATTTAAACGTTGCTTGAAATGACTAGCCGTATTTGGTGACCAGATCTGAATATCCAGGTTCAGAATTTAAACGTTGCTTGAAATGACTAGCCGTATTTGGTGACCAGATCTGAATATCCAGGTTTAGAATTTAAACGTTGCTTGAAATGACTAGCCGTATTTGGTGACCAGATCTGAATATCCAGGTTCAGAATTTAAACGTTGCTTGAAATGACTAGCCGTATTTGGTGACCAGATCTGAATATCCAGGTTTAGAATTTAAACGTTGCTTGAAATGACTAGCCGTATTTGGTGACCAGATCTGAATATCCAGGTTCAGAATTTAAACGTTGCTTGAAATGACTAGCCGTATTTGGTGACCAGATCTGAATATCCAGGTTTAGAATTTAAACGTTACTTGAAATGACTAGCCGTATTTGGTGACCAGATCTGAATATCCAGGTTCAGAATTTAAACGTTGCTTGAAATGACTAGCCGTATTTGGTGACCAGATCTGAATATCCAGGTTTAGAATTTAAACGTTGCTTGAAATGACTAGCCGTATTTGGTGACCAGATCTGAATATCCAGGTACTTCCTCACCTTCCACTCCTTCCCTTAGCCATAAAACTTACCCCAATTCAACATAAAAATTGTTTAAATTATCGGATGTAATGAAATGCATAATAATTAGACCCCAAAATACTTAATTATTCAGGGAAATAAACCCCTGAGTCATCAGTTGGAAATACCAACGACATTAAGTGAAATTAACAATGCAATAATCCTATTATTGCATTGTTTAAAATTTCACTTAATTATTAGCATTAGCAAATAATATTGGGATTAGCAAATAATAATTTACGACAATTTACTCGGAAATCAATAAAGCCAGAATAATAAAAAAAGAAAGTTATCACTTACGTCGTCTGTAAGTGGCTTTACCAAAGTTTGATAATGCCGTCAGAAGGTGAAACAGCTGTCACGCGTAATAATAATTACAACTAGCAGAACTTGTTTATAAACACACTGTTTTTATAAATTTTTTAATAAGACTGTTAAAATAAAAAAAATCTCTAAATTGAAATGGAGTTCTACAAACTAAACTTAAAATCAAATAAATTTATTGCGAAGGTTCAAAGTACTGTACTGTAATATTATATTAAATAATTTTTACGTGTTTAATTATTGTTTAAAGTCAGATTAAAGCGATTAAAAAACCCACCTGGCAATTCTTATTCGAGTTTCGTTGTTTTTACGTATTGGCGCGCTTACAAGCATCAGTCGTCTCATTTTTAACCATTAATATTTAGTGTGTAGGAAAGAGAGAAGACGCTTTTCGACACACTTGTCGAAAAACTTGTTGAATGCCGACGGGCATACTCTTCTACAGATTTTATTAAATATTGATATGTAGGTAATATTGATGTGTAAATGAATGACATTGTGAGAATTTTACCAATAAATAATAAATGAAAATGCGGACATGTAGTTTATGTTAATTTTTTTATTGGAGCATTTGTTCGAAGTGACTACCATTATTTTCGATGCAAGCGTGTAGTCTTGTTATATTTTGATTATTTAAGTTTGCAGGATTTGCTTTAATTTCTGCAGCGGCTTCCATCACTCGTTCGAGCAGTTGCTCTCTTGAGGCTATTGGCTTAGCATACACTTTTTCCTTGAGAGCCCCCCACAGGTAGTAATCCAGGGGGGTCAGGTCGGGTGATCTTGGTGGCCAAGCAATGGCCGGACTTCCACGGCCTATCCAACGACCAGGAAACTCGACATCCAAGTAGTTCCGCACGGCAATCGAATAGTGTGGTGGGGCTCCATCGTGCTGGAACCACATTCTCCGTAGTAATTCGAGGTTCACATCTTCCAGAATCTCGCCCAGTTGCACTTGTAAGAACTCCAAATACATCGGTCCATTTAGTCTGGGAGGCAACTCGATTGGACCGAGTATTTGATTTCCCAGGATTCCTGCCCACATGTTGATGGAAAATCTGTCCTGGCTCGACGACTCCCGAACAAGCTTGGGGTTTTGTTCAGCCCAATGGTGCAAGTTGTGCACATTTAGCACTCCTGTTTTAGTGAACTGTGCTTCGTCGGTAAACAATATGTTTTTCATGAAGTCTGCATCTCTTATGACATTATGCAGCATTCTTCTGCAGTACACGACTCTGGAAAAGTGGTCATTCTCCATGAGGCCTTGGCAGCGCCTATAGTGAAAAGGTTTGAGCCCGTGCTTCTTCAGAACTCTCCATACCGCCATGTGTTCCCTGTGTCCTATCATCAGAGCGACCCGACGCACGGACAGCGTGGGGTCTTCGGTAATTAAGTTCAGGATTCTCTCCTCAACTGCCACAGGAACGATGTTGTGTCCTCCGCCGGCGCCTTCAATCCGTCCGATGCCACAGTCACGCAATTGTTGATACATCTGAAACAAAACAACAAATAACAACTGCTTTTATTATTCAGCTCAGTAATAATGTCAAATAAACAATCGCGGGCTTTTTCACTCATTTTATTTTTAAAGAACACTTATTTTAGGCACATATCAGAAAACTTACGTTTTCTCTTCATTTATTTCATTTTTTTATAGTAAAATGTATAACAAAGTGTTTTAAATTATAATTTTCTTAACTAGGTACGGTTGATATCTTGGATTCACAGGGGTGAAATTGAATTCAAGTAATTTAAATAATCCCATGGTGAGAAAGGGAGTGAATTCAATTGCAGTGAATGATGCATTTATTAGAGATTAAAATTAATTAACTTTTTAAAACGCCGTTTAGTGACCACTGAACACAAATCACCTAAAGTACAATTTACATTTTTAAAGTTGGTGGCCCCTTGTTATGTTTTTAATGTTCCCAGTTTAAATTTCAAAAGCGCTTTTTGGCATTATCAATGAATGTAAATAGTTTCAATAAACAATTGATAGGGTACAAACCTGGACAAAGGTAGCATGGTGTGGGACGCGTCTTCCAGGAAACCTCATGCGATACTCCCTTACGGCTGCTCGTGAATTTCCATTGCAAAATCCATAAACAAAAACAATATCTGCTTGCTCGGCAGGTGGATAATTGAGGGGCATATTTCAACAGTAAAAACTTAGATAACAAAACAAAAACGAAACTAGAAACTTGATGACATGCGAACTCCCAAAACAGCACTGACCACTGATACGAGACGGGGTGGCGGGAACCACACGGGACTTGAGACAGAATATGTGTGAAAGAGATGACAGTAGCGCGGCGTTGCCAATTATTTTACCCCTATACTGTGGGCAGTAGCGGAGTGTGGAAATTTTATTTATTTTTTGTTTTTAAAAGAAAAAAAATGTTACCGGACAGCAAAGTGTACATAACATTTTTTACTCCAAATGTGCTAAGGAATAGCTGGTTAAAGTTTGTCGGGTTAGTGCCGATACACCCTGTATAATCGCATTATATCGCGATTGTCCAGAGTTATGGAAAGAAAAATCCAAAGATTATCGCTGTATTTGCACACGTCCACAAAGCAACTGGTGGGAAAGTATTGACAGGTCGAATGAAGTTCCGTCAAATGTACACCATTCTTCTTCTTTCTTATGGTGGGGGGGTCAGAGGGGGACATCTAGGTCTGCGAGCCAGTCTAGGGCCTCAGGCGTCTCCATGTGAACCTCATCAATCCTGCCGGGGAACGAATGGAGCGGGCATTCGTTGACCACATGTTCGGTGGTCTGCACCGCACCACATTCACACATCGCCGACTCTTTAAGGCCCCATCTGTGCATCATGTGGGCACAGCGGCTATGGGAGCACCTTAACCTATTGATGGCGCGCAAGGTTTTGCGAGGCAATGAGAACCCAGGCTGTCTCTTGGTGGGGTCCTGTATAAGATGGGAATTTCCACTCAAGTTTCCACATATCTTCTGGGGTGAGAGGTAATCGGAGGAGCCTCACTCCTTCCGCCCAGAAGGGCTACCTAACGTACACCATTCAAATTTGATCTGTCAAAGTATCATCAACAAATTTTTAAATTTGTGTCATAAAGATTGCTTGAAAAGTGTGTGTTAGTACCATGGTTTGAGTCAATTCTAATATGTAATTTATTTTTTTATTATTTTAGGTGCAAATGCGACCAGTGGAGAGGGAGGTCGCGAACGGCGCAACAGTTCTCGCAGCACCGGGGATGCCGCAAACTCGGCCAAGGACGGGCCCCGCCACTATGTGCCCACGCAGTTTGAGAACTCTCTCGGCAAACTGCAGGTCAGTCTTAGTCCTTTTGAGTTACCTGGCTATTCACATCTGATCACTTAACAAGGCTAAAGCTATTTCAAGTTGAGTATGGTATTTCGCCGGGTCGATACCGAGAGTATTGTAGTTCCAGAGGGAGGTCTTACGTGACGTCATTGACGATCGTCTTAAAAAGCTTCCTCCTCGCACGTCTTTTATGAAAATGAAAAAGACAAGATGCTGGAATGATGACGTCACATGCAACCTCTTTGTCTACTCGAGAGATTGAGATTTCTGGGAATTCGGTTTTGGATTCAGCTGCGCTCATTCAATAAATCATGCCTCGGAACTGTGGTTTAAAGCCAATGAATCCAACTCGATTTCATAGTTTGTCCCATATATTTGTAGGATTTATAATTGAGCGGTTTGGAGGAATTTTTTTTAGATGATTTTTTAAAATGGGCTGTACTTGAATTTTGTGAACACATGCCATGTAATAAAACATAATATTTATAATAAATATAACTTTTGTTGCAGTGCGGTTCGGTGACGGCTCCCCGCAAGATAATGGACATGGAGGTGGTGGCCGACCCCGTAGGTGGTCCGGGAGCCTCCCCTGCCGCTCCCGGAGCCTCGCGCAGCACCCGCCAGACCCTGCTGGCCATCGAGGCCCTGTACCGCTGCCTGCTGCGGGTGGAGGACCTTGAGGAGCCGCGCGCCATCGCTAATGCCTTGGTGCTCAAGGTGACGCATTCTTCTTCGTTAGTCGTAGCCTCCTGTTTCCTACTTCAATCTCGATTGACCGATTCCCAATGTTCCAAGCTCCGTTGCATTGCTTTTACATTGACCAAGAACAGAACCAGGTTGAATTTTTCCAGCGTGATCGAGGTCCAGTTAAGAGATCCCACTGCCCAGAGCTGTTATTATGGGAAAGGATAGAGTAGGATTATTAGGATCTGGCCATTCAGATCTTGTCACTCACTACACATGGCTAAAGCTACATTTATTTATTTATTGGACAATTTGTATAGCGCCGCTTTTGTGAGATATCACCTCAGGGGCGCTTTACAGTTGATGCAGGTATTACAAAAATAAAGTAAAGTTAAGTAAAATGAAGTACAGGAACAGGTGACACGAAGATAGAAGATGGAGACTCTGCAGCAAGAATCCTAGGTGGTGAAGAAACTGGACCAGCTGCTGCAGCGAAAGAGTCCACCGCGTCCACCAACAGTGCCAGCACGAGGTTCATCATCCGTCCAGTTATGTGTCTGCTGCTAATAGAGCGCTGACACAATATCCTCTCATAGATAGCAGCACCGCTGTGACGTTCGGCGAGTCCATCATTCATCTCCATATAATCCTGTTCCTGGTGATTGTGTTAGTTAGTGGTGCATTGTGCCCGAATAAAAAGCGACAGTCGGGATAATAAATTACCCTGGGCTTAGCGAAACACTTGCTAGGGCCTTCAGAGTTTCCGAGAATTCCATTCAAAACATCTGGCGTATAGTTACCGATCGACGTTTGTTTCGAATTTTCGATTATTACATATTTCAGTCTTCTATAAAATGTTGTATGTTTTGTAGTTTTTAATTTTTTTTAAATGTATTATGTTTTTTTATTAGTTGAATGAGCAGCCAGAATTCTGCTGATGCGCTAATATATAATTTGACAGTAAGTTCAATTGTGATTGAGTTTATTTGAGTCACAAATGAGAATCCAATCGAACTTCAAATTGATTTATATTTGTAACATCGATGGCAACATATTGTGGAAGTTAGTTCCATGCTTCTACTACTCTATTTGCAAGCATTAACATAAATACAAAGACGAGTTATGTTCATACTAATCGAACAAAAAAATATGGCACGTTCCTGTTTCTAGATTTAAATCGAATCGAAATCGAACGAAACGTGTGAGAAAAGAATTGCCACAATGAATTAAAGAAATGTAAATTACATACATTGGTAAATTAATGGAACACATTAGAAAGAGATAGCCATTCAAAGAATATTTGTAGGGGTAAGATGACTATATGTATTATTATGAATGCCCCTCGTTTCTCTTACCTCCTCGCGACACCAGTAGCGAGCTCAAAGCGGCCCACTAACGGGCGAGCGTGTTTTTGTATCGACGTCTTGCTTAGACTCGCCGCAAACATGCTCGCCCAACAAACGAGGTACTGTTACCAGGTTGTCTTTCATACTATGTGTTTCTGTGTTTGCTGTCTCACTTTATTTTATTCGAAAAGCATTATGAATAATTGAATTTATTGAAATACGTGGGTGGGTCAATAAGTCCTTAGAAAAAAGCATTAAAACAGTTTGTATTTTTGTATTTTTTTTTTTATTTCTCAACATAATCTCCTTGGAGCTCAATACACTTGGTTAGACGTTTCTCAATTTTTTTTAAACTGTCAGAAAAATAAGTTTTCGGAAGGTCCTCAAAATAAGCATTTGTCCGATCGATGACTTCTTCATTTGAAAAAAAAACGTTGTCCACTTAGCCATTTTTTTAAGTTTGGGAAAAGGAAAAAGTCACTGGGGGCTAAATCTGGCGAATACGGTGGGTGGTCGACCAATTCGAACTTCAATTCTTCAATTTTAGCCATTGATCGTAAACATGTGTGAACACGGGCACTGTCCTTATGAAAGAGGATTTTTTTCCTGTTTAAATGAGGCCGTTTTTCTTCAATTTTGTTTTTTAGCTGGTTCAATAAAGATGCATAATAATCCCCTGTTATTGTTTTTCCTTTTTCCAAATAGTCAACGAAAATAATTCCACGTGCATCCCAAAATACAGTAGCCATAACCTTACCAGCTGATTTTACGGTTTTCGCCTTCTTTGGACATGGTTCGCCTTTCGCAATCCACTGCTTTGACTGTTCTTTCGTCTTGGGAGTATAGTGGTGTATCCATGTTTCATCTACAGTCACAAAGCGACGAAAAAATTCATCCGGATTGCGTTGCATGAGCGACAACAGGGCTTTAGAGGCCACCACCCTATTGCGTTTATTGTCGACTGTGAGCAAACGCGGCACCCATCTTGCAGAAATTTTTTTCATGCCCAATTTGTCATGTAAAATAGAAATGACGCTACCTTTTGAGATCCCTGTAACCTCAATTATCTCACTCAACTTTAATCTTTGGTCACTTAACACCATATCGTGGATTTTATTGATCATTTCTGGTGTAGTCACCTCTACAGGACGTCCTGAGCTTGGTTCATCCTTTGTTGATGTACGACCACGTTTAAATTCATTTAACCAGTTATAAATAGTTGCAAGTGAAGGAGCAGATGTGCCGTGAACTAAATCCAACTCATTTTTTATTTTCTTTGCTGTTAATCCTTTTATATTAAAATGTTTAATAACAGCTCTAAACTCAATTTTCTCCATTTTTGTAAACAAGCAAATTTTTTTTTTTAAATGTACGAGAAACACGCAACAACCCGACCAATCTGCTTGAAACTTCGCAGCATATTGAATCGGTAGTGCCGCTGCATGAAAACAAACCGCTTACAGTACTAGTCGCGCCACCTGTCGGCTTTTCTAAGGACTTATTGACCCACCCTCGTAATAAATGATTTTTGACTGTATGCGAATGGAAAGAAACTCCATCAGATTTGGTTTTTTGTTCGAGAATTATTTTTGCACATCTCAAAAGCACAGGAAGACTTTTTTTCACAAAAAGACCCTAGAGCGACGTGTTTGTGGTTTCCATGATAACTCAACAAAGTAACAATTCAACACACATTTAAAAAGTGATATAAAGTCATTAGAAACGATAACCTAACCTAACCTACATATCCCAGTTAATAAATTTTTTGTTTCATCACTTTTCATGACGTTATATAACTTTTTGAAGATGTGATGAATTATCATTTTGATGATTTATCCGGTGTTTGTGGCAGCCGGTGACAGCTTTTCTGACCGACAAGCTTATGTGCGATACTAAACGCAGTAAATCACCAGTTTGTCCACTGGACCCAGTTCAGTGCAACTACGCGCGTCGTGTCAGTAACCTATCTTCCCTTTTAATTCATCTAAGTTTGCAAGGAAGTGTTTCCTAGGATTGGATGCAAAAAGTTGTTTTGTTAATTTTTTTAGCTTCCACATTTATTTATATAGTGTTAAAATTGCAACTATAATGCAACTATAATGTCCAGATAAAATTTATAAAATCTGAACTCAAGTCACCCGTTTCTCTTCTTCCTTTTAATTTGAATTTTACAGTTGCTTTGTGCAAAAGTGGGTTAGAATCTTACTCTGGATTGTGCCAATAACAGTTAGTTTTTTATTGCCGACTGTTTTTGTGAAACAAATATTGAAACAGCTGCATGCAACTAATTTAAAAAATATTTTATTCTATTTTCAGGAGCGCGAAGAGAAACAGAGAGCATTGCTCCTAGAACAGCAAATCGACGAAGATCCCCCTTCTGCCGAACCCGCCAATCACTTCCTCCGTGGCATCGAGAGCATCGCCAAGCGCCAGGACAAGGACGCCATCGCCGGCAATACCGCCAACAGCACCGGCGCCAGTCATAATGCGTCCTCCACCAGCATCGGCTCCCTGGGGGGCGGCACCTCCAACCTGCTGGATGAGAATAAGACGGAGCTGCTGGGGAAACTGCTGGCTGGATTACTTTACGAAGACAGACTGGCAGCTTTCTTGATGGTTCGGAAGGGAAAGGTTAGACTTTTGACTGAAGGTTTTAAATACAATATCTGTATATGTAACAGGTCTTTCTGGAATCAGTTATGTCTTTATTGTTAGAATTTTCCAATTTGTCTCTTTTGACATTAAATTGCCATATGAATTCAATATTCACCCATGGGGGTTATTACACACCCCACAAACGAGAGTTTTGTGCGATATCCAAGTTGTTTTTCACATCACATACTCTATAATTTAAGGTAATCCTATAAAAACTAGTACAGTAGAACCTCGTTAATTCGAAATCCAGCGGACATCAAAAATCAAATTTCGAATTAACGAATTCCCACGTAATTCGAAATTTTATGAAAAAAAAAAAAAAAAAAATACTCCGAAAATCGATTTTCTCGGCCGCCTCTTCAAATCCGGGTGGTATTTTAGTTGTAAATTCGTATTAATACCAATTATTTCTTTATTTTCGCGGTCGATTACCGTAGCGGCCGGCCCTTTAAATTCAGATATTCGCAATAAATTCGTAAAAATGCTATATATTTACGCGTAAATCGAGATTTTGCTGCCGATTTCGGTCGCGGCCTACCCTTTAAATTGAGATATTCGCAAAAATACGATATGTTTCCGCGGAAATCGAGATTTCGCGGTAATTTTCCGTCGCGGCCGGCCCTTTATTTCAAATATCTGAATTTGAATTCGTAAAAATACCATATATTTCCGCGTAAAACGAGGATTCGCGGCCGTATCCCGTCGCGGCCGGCTCTTCAAATTCAGATATTCGAAATAAATTCATAAAAATGCTATATATTTACGCGTAAATCGAGATTTCGCTAGCGATTTCGGTCGCGGTCTACCCTTTAAATTGAGATATTCGTAAAAATACGATATATTTCCGCGTAAATCGAGATTTCGCGGTAATTTTCTGTCGCGGCCGGCCCTTTATTTCAAATATCTGAATTTGAATTCGTAAAAATACGATATATTTCCGCGTAAAACGAGAATTCGCGCCCGTATTCCGTCGCGGCCGGCTCTTCAAATTCAGATATTCGAAATAAATTCGTAAAAATATGATATATTTCCGCGTAAATCGAATTTTGTCGGCAGTTTTTCGTCGCGGCCGGCCTTTTAAGTTCAGATATTTGAAGTAAATTCGTAAAAATATGTCATATTTCGGCATGGATCGAAATTTTTCGGCCGATTTCCGTCGCGCCGTATTTTTTCAACTCGGATATTCGAAGTAAAGTTAGTAAAAATACGATATATTTCCGCGTAAATTGAAATTTCGCGTCCAATTTCCGTCGCGGTGATGAAATACGATATATTTACGCGTAAATCGAAATTACGCGGCCGAGTTTCGTCGCGGCCGACCCTTTAAATTCAGATATTTGGCATAAACTCGTAAAACTACGACATATATCCGCGTAAAATGTATTTTCTCGGCCTTTTAAACTCGGATATTCGAAATAAATTTGAAAAAATACGACATTGCAGTGTAAATCGATTCAGATTTACAAAATAATAATACTAATTAGGACGATGTATAACCACGTAAAAATACATTTTTCGGCGTTTTACCGCCACGGCTGACTTTTAGATTCAGATTTACGAAATATTATGATTTATTTTCGCAAAAATCAAATTTTTTCGAATTACACGAACAAATTTTCGCGCGCGGACAAAAATAAATTTCGAATTACGAATTAACGAATTTCGAATTAAAAAAAAATTTGTATGAAAAAATTTTTCAGCGGAATTTTTTTTTACGAAAATTTCGAATTACGCGTTTTTTCGAATTATCGGGGTTCGAATTAACGGGGTTCTACTGTATTCGGTAATCCATCTGCATAAAAAAAAAATGAGTCCCTTTTTCTATTTTTTAAAACATTAACCCGTTAACCGTTTGCTCGCACCATTGGGGCGACTAAAACTTTTCCCACATACTTAGATAGTTCACAATAAAATTATAATCTAAATAAAAGCATAAAAAGTGTTTTATTTGGGGTACATTTGTTTAATGGGGTTCTAACTGCACAGTAAAAATCCTTTTCAAGTATGCACAGATGTCACAAATAAAAATTAGTATGCCGATGGGTTTTAATATCTAGGCAATTCTAATGAAATTACTCTTCCCCCCCCTCGAATACCCAATACTATAAAAATCCACGTCGCAAGCAGGTCGCGAGTGCAGTTGTCATAGGTGCATTTTAATGGAAAGGACAATAATATCTATGTCGTATATATTTGAGTTACGCTCGATTTTGTTTACCGTTCTCTTTTACTATTTTGCATTATTTAATGATTGACTGCTGGGCGATGTCAGGTTAAAAGAGCTGTAATAACTAATATCTGAATGTTACTTGTAAGGACAAAAGGAGTATGTGTTAAGATACACAATCACTCTGTGATATATACAGGGTGTATCGGCAAGTACCCGACAAACTTTAACCGGCTATTCCTCAGCACATTTCGAGTAAAAAATGTTATGGGCGCTTTGCTGTCCGGTAACATTTTTTTTCCAAAAAACAAAAAATAAATTAAAAATCCACACTCCGTCACTGTCATTTGCATTGAATCTCGTGTTCAACAGCTGTTATTAGCAAGTGTGTCAAAAAGTGTCCTCACTCTTTCGTACACACTAAATAATAATAGTTAAAAATGAGACGAATGGTGCCGTGCCATTTCGTTGTGATTGTAAAAGCGCGCCAACGTAGGTACGTACGTACATTATTCAACGAAACTCGAACAAAATATTGCCAGATGGGTTTTCAAACTTTGACAAAGGATAAAACATTGGTGACATGTGGTGAAAATATGAATAATAAATTTTTTATTAAAAAAAATGTTACCGGACAGCAAAGTGCCCATAACATTTTTTACTCCAAATGTGCTAAGGAATAGCTGATTAAAGTTTGTCGGGTACGTGCCGATACACCCTGTATAGGCGACCCTAGTAATCCCCCTTGGGTGGTAATTTAATTTATTTATTTTGCAAAAACAGTATACAAACCAATACATTGGAGAAGCGGTAAAGAAAGTGATATATGGTAACGGCCCTTCCTGTATTATTTTAACAGTCTTTGTATCATATTTAATAAAAAGGTTATTCAATAACGAAATTATGCGTGATTTGGAATGGTCTTCCTACTGGACGTCTTTGTGCATTTTCCTCTCCGATACGGCCAGTTACACAGTTGGAACTCCCTATCATTGGGATTTTTAATTTGTCTTCAATGCCCAATACTAGTGTGCTGCTCTGGCATATGTTTTAAAATTACCATGTTTTTTTGTACCCGCAGATGTTGGTGATTCGCGTGTTGGCCGTGGCGCATCCTGCCGAGTGGTGGCGTGCGCCGCTGGGCCGCCTGTGGCCACGCCTGCTGCGCTGTCTGCCCGCTGCCTGCCGTCGGGACCCACTATGTCTGCAGCCTCTCGTGCAGCACTTCCGCAGGTGACCAACCAACCAAGCAACCTTACCTAACTTGTATCTTGTGATTTACACGCTAGCCAGGTTTAATATTTATAGCATAATTGTGCCTGCAAGACAATCATTGACCTAGTTCTAATAATGTGATGATTGATGGATTCCTTTGTATTGAACGGGGTTTTTTTGCCGATGAGATGTAATGTGTCCTCGTTTATTGTTGTATTTAGTACAAGAAATGTATATAGAGTCTTTCTGGAATATCGATCGTATATATTACTGTTTTGAAGGTTCTGTGATAAGCGAATAGTTATCGGCTGATGGAACCTAACCTAACCTGGGACCAGTTTTCGAAGTATCAGGGCCTAACGCTCCAACAAACTCCTTCCGGAACTAAAAAGCATTACATTATTAAAATAAAAACTATAGCAGACTTAAGATCATGCGACGACCAGTGTTTTTTGATATAGTGTCCTCTGCGTGCAGTTCTATCTTTTATAAGCATAAACTTTTTAATATAAGTGTGTTTGTTGGAAGTGACTTGCCAGGTAAGTATGTTTTGGTATCATTTCTAAATAACAAATGTAGATCCTAGGAAATAAATTGTACAGCGCCCTTGAGGTGATTTTTCACAAAAACGGCGCTCTACAAATTATCCAATTATTATTATTATTATTATTATTAAGCTCTACAGAATTTCGGTCCGAAATAAGTTAAAAACTTATCTTTTTAGTCTCTACCCTTAAATTCAGTATGTATACCTGAAAGTATCTTTTTTGTATTGCTTACATAACTTAATTATACTTTATCTTATTGGATTAATATTACGTACTATATAATTTATCTGTGGTTAGTATTAGGATATAATCTAAATAATAACTGTACAGCTCCCTTGAGGTAATTTTTCACAAAAATGGCGTTATGTAAATAATTCAAATATTATTTGACTAAACTGATTTTTTTTATATAAAGTTTGACACCTTTTCTGTAGACAAAAATGAAAAAATGAGAATCTGAAAATAAAGTAAATGTGTGTTGGTTCCAGTTACTTGAACGGTACAGAGGGCTGGGCACCCGTGTCCGACCTGTGCACCGTGCTCACTGAGGGGGTCAATCAGCCCCCGCCCACCCTGAGGGCCAACACACCCCTGGTGCAGAGGAGTCTCATGCACTACATCATCTCCACACAGGTAAGCAGCTAGAGAAAATGAGTTTGAAGTTGATGAGTTTGAGTACTTGGAAAATATATTATGTATGTATGTTAGAGCATTTGGATGAGTTCGCATACCTGAGGAGCCTCATGCACGTTGGAGCAGGTGGATGAGTTTGTATACCTGCTTGGGAAGTATGTTGGAGTAGGTGGATGTGTTTGTATATCTGCTTGGGAAGTATGTTGGAGCAGGTGGATGAGTTTGTATATCTGCTTGGGAAGTATGTTGGAGTAGGTGGATGTGTTTGTATATCTGCTTGGGAAGTATGTTGGAGTAGGTGGATGTGTTTGTATATCTGCTTGGGAAGTATGTTGGAGCAGGTGGATGAGTTTGTATATCTGCTTGGGAAGTATGTTGGAGTAGGTGGATGTGTTTGTATATCTGCTTGGGAAGTATGTTGGAGCAGGTGGATGAGTTTGTATATCTGCTTGGGAAGTATGTTGGAGTAGGTGGATGTGTTTGTATATCTGCTTGGGAAGTATGTTGGAGCAGGTGGATGAGTTTGTATATCTGCTTGGGAAGTATGTTGGAGTAGGTGGATGTGTTTGTATATCTGCTTGGGAAGTATGTTGGAGCAGGTGGATGAGTTTGTATATCTGCTTGGGAAGTATGTTGGATTAGGTGGATGAGTTTGTATATCTGCTTGGGAAGTATGTTGGAGCAGGTGGATGAGTTTGTATATCTGCTTGGGAAGTATGTTGGTGTAGGTGGATGTGTTTGTATATCTGCTTGGGAAGTATGTTGGAGTAGGTGGATGTGTTTGTATATCTGCTTGGGAAGTATGTTGGAGCAGGTGGATGAGTTTGTATATCTGCTTGGGAAGTATGTTGGAGTAGGTGGATGTGTTTGTATATCTGCTTGGGAAGTATGTTGGAGTAGGTGGATGTGTTTGTATATCTGCTTGGGAAGTATGTTGGAGCAGGTGGATGTGTTTGTATATCTGCTTGGGAAGTATGTTGGAGCAGGTGGATGAGTTTGTATATCTGCTTGGGAAGTATGTTGGAGCAGGTGGATGAGTTTGTATATCTGCTTGGGAAGTATGTTGGAGTAGGTGGATGTGTTTGTATATCTGCTTGGGAAGTATGTTGGAGCAGGTGGATGAGTTTGTATATCTGCTTGGGAAGTATGTTGGAGTAGGTGGATGTGTTTGTATATCTGCTTGGGAAGTATGTTGGAGCAGGTGGATGAGTTTGTATATCTGCTTGGGAAGTATGTTGGATTAGGTGGATGAGTTTGTATATCTGCTTGGGAAGTATGTTGGAGCAGGTGGATGAGTTTGTATATCTGCTTGGGAAGTATGTTGGTGTAGGTGGATGTGTTTGTATATCTGCTTGGGAAGTATGTTGGTGTAGGCGGATGTGTTTGTATATCTGCTTGGGAAGTATGTTGGAGTAGGTGGATGAGTTTCTATATCGGCTTGGGAAGTATGTTGGAGCAGGTGGATGAGTTTGTATACTTACTTGGGAAGGATGTTGGAGCAGGTAGATGAGTTTAATTAAGTTGTTAATTTGAGCAATTGAATGAGTTTGTGTACTATGTACTGGGAAATTAAGTTAGAGTGGATAACTTTGTGTATCTACTTGAGCAATATTCTTTAAGTCTTGAATCTTAATGAAAAAGTGTATACTTTGTTCAGCTCGGTCTCACGCTGCTAGTGGCGCTAATAGAGCGCGCCGTGTCGCTGCCCCGGCCCTTCCCGGCCGCCTGGACCGCGCTAGTCCGCGCCGCCGCCAAACAAGCACTGGCCCGCAGCGCAGACGATGGCCCCCATGCCTGCCCTGCGCACCCGCTGCACGCGCTTCCCCCTGCCGCGCTGGCTCCACACTTTGCGCAGGCCACGCTCACCCAGCCCGAGGAGGAAGCGCTAACCTTCCTGCTCGTCGACCCTGACTGTTGACTGACGGATCCACAGGAGATTGTGCACAAGAGCAGAGGTGAAGATGTAATAAAGTCTCGCCGCTGAGAGCTCCGTTTGAAAAAGAGAAAGGTTGCAATATAACCTCTCTTTTTGTTGCATGCGTCATTTGTGGGAAAGAGGGAGAAGTTACAAATTAACTAAACCTCTATCTGTTACATGCGTAGTTTAGGAGAAAGAGGGAGTTCTTACAACATAGCCAAACCTCTTTCTGACTTCTGTAAGAGAAGAAATTTTATAACATAACCTAACCTATATATCTGATAAAGAGGGAGAGTTTACAACATAGCCAAGTTTTGGTACACGCATCGTTTTGTGAGAAAGAGGTTGACGAGGTTGCAACCTTTCTACCCTCTAAAAGAGCATTGGTCGTGAGAAAAAGGGATAAGGTACAATCTAATATATGTATCTGTTACACGCGTAGTTAGGGAGAAAGAGTGAGTTTTTACAACATAACCAAACCTGAACCAATTCTGAACATGCATCATTAATGAAAAGGAGGGAGATTTTACAACAAAATCTAACCTCTTTCTGATTTGTGCGTCGTTTGCGAGAAAGATGGGGTAGTTTTAGCCTAACTTAACTCTCGATCCATTACAAGAAAGAGGGAGATTTAATAACATAATCCAACCTGTATATCTGACAGAGATGAAGAGATTACAACGGAGCTATCAGAGGTATGCAAATTGGGCATTTTTAATCTCCAATTTATAACCATTTATTTTTACTTTGAGATAAGATGAAAGATACATCTTTAAAATTTTTGTAGAAATGTTGTACATTTGTTAATCTGGACCATAGCTAACAGTAGAAGTCACGGTGGCATTATTTTTACAGAGAACATTATTTTCAAATATACAATTTGTAACCTAACCTGAAAATAGATGCATTTTAATGAGGGACATTGAATTTATATTTTTTTTATCGAATAATTGCGATGTTGACATTGTTTTGGCAGAAATGGGACGAGCGAGAGTGTCGGATAGCAAATTTCGTTGTGGATGCGAATAGCAGTTTCATTTAAAACTAAGTAAGAAAGTTATATAAAAATCTGCTACTATTAGCTAAGCCTTCCTAGCACAAGCCACTTGGGCCTATTTTGAAAATAACTAACATATTCCTTAACATGTTGATGCAAAATAGAATTTTTTTATATTCATAATTTATAAATAATATGTTAAAAATTTGTTTTGTCCTCGGTGGATTAAAATATTGTATGTAATTTTTTGTATTTTATTTTTCCATGCTAAAGCACGATAAAAACGATTTTTTTATTTCCCGCTTGTAATTATTTATTTTGTTAATGTTTTTTTTTTAATCTGCAACTGTATCGCAACGCATTTTCAGGAACATATTTCTTTCCACGTCTGAAAATGCCACGGGACGGTAGAAAATCGAATTCTTATCGTGCTTTTCCAAAGGGAAATTACTATTATTTTATTAAATTGACAGCCAATAATATGGTTTTACATTTCATATAATTTTTTCATTCTGTTAAACCCGTTCACCGCCAACTGCGCCATACGATGTACGAATAATCTATGCCTTCGGGGTGGCATATCACGTTGCATCTATTTACGCGTCCGTAAAAAACCCTGTATGTATAAATAAATTTGTTTTTATCCTTAATTGTGTCATGCAGTGTTCTATACATATATAGCGGGAGTGCAGTGAAAGGAATTATAATATTTTATGTACAACATATTTTTCTTTTTCCTCAAGAGTTAAAAAAAAAAATATATATTTATCAATGTAATTTGAAAGGTATATCTTTGTTTCATACTGTTTTTGCAATATGTTTCAGCGAAACTTTTTTCGTAGCAGTTCCACTTGATCATACCAACTTTTGCAAAGTTTTATCTTGTTGGTTCTTTTTAATTTCATGTCAACCAAGTCTAAAGTCCAAGTGTAAAGTGAAACATTGTACAACAGCTTGATCGTAGTGTCGATAAAACGTGGACACAAAGTATCCTAACCTAACCTAGTTTATTTTAATGACGGTAGTTGTCTGATGTTGAACAATTAAATTTAGGATAGTTTGACAGTGTTAGATATGAAATTAAAAAGAATCGACTATTTTTGTATATTTCACGCCATTAGATTGTGTTATGATTTTGCCCATATTGTAAAAAAATAAATTCACAATAAATATTATATAAATAACATAAATAATAGCAAAATAACAAAAATTTATGAAATATAATTTTTTAATATATTAAGATTAATAATTATTATTATTATATATTTTCATGTAAATATTTTTGTATCCCAATTTGTAATTAAAAATGTGTCGTTTATTTATCAAATTTTAATAATTAATTAACTGTTTGTAAATGTTAATAAATTTTTCGGAAAATTATTAAAATATTGTCAAATTTAAAAAAAATTGCAAAAGCATAAATTTTTTTTTCTCTTTTAGTTTTGCTTATTGAAGCTTTGCACTAACTATTATTGAATATTTTATATGTGCAAATAAATGTAACACAAAATGATATATTATTCTTAAATTTATTGTATTTAGCAAATTAGCGTTTTTAAGTTATTTTTTAAAGATACAAAAAAAAAAAATTGGCGCTTTTTGGCATAAATTTTATACACTTCTCTTAGAAACATATTATATTTCATTGAAATGTTAAGTGTTATATTATTATTATTATCATAAATAATAATAAAATTAATAATTAAATTTGAAAGTTTGATCTAATTTTTTTTCATATTATAAATGTAGTAGCTTGTAAATTTGATAGTTTTCTAGCACTGATCAGTTTTGTTTTTAAACCTCTTAAAATGTGCAACAATTTTTTTTGTATAAGTTTTGTACATAATATGTTAGCGACATGAAAGAATTCAAAGTTCGGTGCACTAGCATAAAAAAATTATATCCCTCGTAAATTTTACCTACTTTAATAAAATGATGAGATGTTATTATTCATTACTGCAAGTTAAAATGTGTTCAAAAAAACATTTATGATGAAGTAATTACAATAATTTCACATGAATACTCAGTGAATGTAGTGGATGTAATGTTTATATGTAGACAGAAAAGTTTATTGTAAAAATATGTTTTTTTACATTGAGTTTTTTTTTTTTTTTGTAAAAATTTTTACCGATTCGGTTGTCATTTTTACCGCTATAAATAAAGTTACTGTGGTAAATATGCTTACCTTAACCTTTTAAATGATTACGTAAGTCTTGCAACCGTCTCACATTCATTTCCTTTGGTTATTATCTTAAAGTTAACTTTTTAAATGATTTTATAAGGTATACAACCTTTCGTTTCTTCGTTAAATATACTCGCTGTAACCTTTTGAATGATTTCGATAAGTTATTTGACCGACCCAAATTTGATTCTTTCGGCAAAACTACTTACCTTAACCTTTCTTAACCCTTTGCACCTTAACTACTTACCTTAACCTTCCTTAACCCTTTGCACCTTAACTACTTACCTTAACCTTCCGTAACCCTTTTCACGTTCGGTAAATAATATGCTTGTCTTAACCTTTTAAATAATTTCGGCAAGTTTTTCAATGGTTTCCTCGGTAAATATGTCAACCTTAACCATAATAATTTCAGTAGGTTTCGCAACCGTCTCACATTTGGTTACTTCGGTTAACATGCTTACCTCATCAGTTTAAATGATTTCGGTTAGAATACCACCTAAAATTGGCTTGAACTGTTTAATATGCTCATTCTAATTTATACAAATTTACTATTCCTTACCTCAAGATTTCCAATGATATCGGTTAATATTTTTATCCTAACATCATGTAACGGCAACTTTGTCAATGTTTTAACTCTTTAAATGATACCCGTAAGAATTTTTACCGATCTATATTTGGTTCAAGCGGTAATACTGTTGGTAACATTTAAAGCGTTAGAATGAATCAGCATGCTTCACGTTACTTTATCTCCAACGGTAAGCAAACTTACCACTCTTAGCACCGATGCGAGTGAACTTATTAAATTGAACACCCGACAGTAAGCAAACTTACTTTAAGAGTTTAAAAGGTTAAAAAAATAAAAGTTATTTTTAATACAATTTTAGGCTTGACCCAGCTAAATGCCCATGAAATTAGGATATGAATTTAATGTGGTAATCTAGAACTTATTGGTTATTATGAAAGTTATTTTTGATTATTATTAATTATGAATAGTTATTATTATGAACTAATTTGGGATCCGTTTCTTGATATATGTTTAAAATTGTGACGGTCCCCGAGAGAGCTTTCTCACCAATTTATGATAAAGATTACAAACATGTAAATAAATTTTTAATTGTAGCCGGATTTGTTTCATTACTTGGTTTATTTTCAAATATCAAATTTTTTTATTTTAAAAGCAAAGGTGGATAACCCGGTAGTTCCGCATCATTTGGAATTGAAACGTTACTTGAAATTAGTCCTGGGTTGATCTATCATTTTGCACGACGAAGTAATCTTTCACCTGCCATAACACAGGGGCATTCCTAGCATGGTGATTGAAATAACATTCAAAATGTAAATTTTCTTAAAATAAAATATAAAAAAAAGTATCATAAGTAATTAATAAGCTTTTGAGTCGACGCCGCTGCTGGTGACCGGACTCGTTGACGTATCAGGTACTGGTGAAGGCCATGGGCCTTCCGGGTGCTCCAGTGCTGAACAGGGAAGCCGAAAGGTGCAGTGGACCTGGTCGGCGGTCGGCGGAGATGCATAGACCAGCGAGGATGTGGATGTCAGATGTGCTGGAACCAGGGCGCTGTGTGATCCAATGTAGCGCTGGCCAGGAATGCTGGGGCCAGGGCTCTGTGATCCTTTTGGAGTCCATGAATGAACCGTGCAGAGCCGGGTATATCGTCCTGTGCGCAGCGGAGGTGCGCCGGTTGTCACTTGCGAGACTTGCAAATTGTTGAACGACTGATGACTGACTGACTGCTCGCTGTGTCGGGCCTATTTATATAGCCCTGCTGGTGGCGGTAGTAAGTAGGCGAGACCGCTGGTAAAATGGAGACAACTCGCTGAGTCTGGGTGCTTCTGGTACTTTTGTTGGCGCTGGAATTATGCCTAGGCAATAGGCTAGAACCTTCTAGCGAATGCACGTAATGTGGTAGTCCAACTCGCAACGTTTTGACGTAGGTAGTTCGCTCGCAAGTAGGTACTCGTAGACAGGTAGGTAACGAGATAGGAACGCTTCGCATTATGTCTGGAGTGTTCCGGTTACGATGCTTTTTGTATTGACGAGTCGTTCTAGATGAATCTCGTAGCATCGCTACAAATCTATGACAGCCAATACTTCAGGTATCTACTATCTAAATTCAAGACCCCTGGTCTAAAAAATTAATTCATTTATCAGATCACGTGTGCTGACTGAGCTGACATCTCATCGTTCAAATGATCGAATCTTTTTTGAAAAAATAACCTGATCGATTATTGGTGGTTCGTGATCGGGTCAAAATAATTGGGTCATTCACGATTGACCCTGGACTACTTGAAATGATTGGATCGTTCACGATCGACCTGACTACTTGAAATGATTGGGTCTTTCACGATCGACTTAGGACTATTTGAAATAATTGGGTCGTTCACGATCAACCCAGGACTACTTGAATGCCATTAGCCATGTTAAGTGGCTGGAACGGAATGAAATTCCCGATTCTTTCAGATTCATAAAATACCTGAAAATTTTTATTAGTTCAAAATGTTTGTATTTTTTCCACAGTATGTCAATGCTAGATTAATCTCTTCGACTCTGTGGGCTATTCTTCTTATTTGCAGGTATTTCAATGGAGCCTGCTTGAAGGTACTAGGAGCTTTACCGAGAAACTCAACGACAAAAGCAGAACACCTATTTACAGTTGATGTTGATTTGACACATTTGACTTATGACTACATGTGGAAAGAGCTTCTGGCATCGATCTTTCCATCTTCAAGAAATCAATGCCCCTTCAAGACCCACATTAATAATTCCCTTCCCTTCCCTTCTTTGATCCACCTCACAGCACAACTCAGTGGTGATTATGTAGCGAAACTGATAGAGATAGGTTAACCTCTTGTGCGCTGCCGTTGCCGATAAGCACAACCAAAAAATCGTCTCTGTATTCAGGGTGTCCGGGGTCAAAGTGCATCAACTTCGGGAGGTGATTCTATATGATGGTAGGAGTCAAAAAAAAAAAACTTTTTCCGTAATTTCAACTTCTTTTTTTCCATATAAAAAGATATACTTTTTTTTAATATTTTTTTTTAATATTAATCCACACAGGAGGCCCTGAAGAAAATAATTTCCCTCAGTTAATCCTCAATGTGGATTAAAAATCCTTATCTTTTTCACGGCATGAAACGTTCAGTGAAGTAATCAGCTTTCAGAAGAATTAATGAATGAATCTCTTGTTACGTAACGGGCCTAACCCATTATCGGAGGTATTTGTTCATAATATTTCTGTAGCGGGTGTTAGTTCTAGGATAGGATTTCAAATGATCGAAAAGCAATAATAATGCAGTACGCACACGCCGGCGCAATTTTTCGTTTGTAACTGAAAATTACAGGGTTTTCCAATAAGAGGTGTTATTTTGATATTCAATCGTAAAAGATCAATGGTTTCGTTGCTTGTGTGGCACTTAGCGCCGTCTTTTTGAAAGTAAACGTTGTCCAGATCAATACTATCCAATTCCGGCCATAAAAAAATCATTAATCATCTCTCGATAGCGCAATCCATTCACCGTAACTGTTGCTCCAGCCTTATTTTCGAAAAAGAAAGGTCCAATGACTCTGCCGGACCATAAAACGTACCAAACAGTCACACGTTGAGGATAGAGAGGCTTTTTAACAATAACTCGTGGGTTTTCCGAGCCCCAGATGTGACAATTTTGCTTGTTGACGAAGCCACCGAGGTGGAAATGGGCCTCATCACTAAAGATGATTTGCATTTGATTCACTCAAGTGAATTTTAATAATTTCAATGCGTTGTTGAAGCGTGTATCGTTCCATTTTTATTAATGGCGTAGTTTCTACTTGTCAAATGTCAAAAAAAGACAGCTTCAAAAGTAACATCTACCGAAATAGCAGACTATTCAAAATAACACCTCTTATTGGAAAACCCTGTACATCTAAAAGTTGAAATTTCAAAAAAGTTTTTATTTTTTTTACTTCATGTAGAATCAACCCCGAAGTTACTGCACTTTCACCCCGGACACCCTGTATAAGTAGCTGTTCTGGGGAAACTACTGTGGTAGATTATATAATATTTTTATTAATATACTAGCTGTATGTCACGTGTTGCTATGGCTCAATCTGCCTGCATATAGAGAATCAATAGCGAGTGTTGCTTTTACATCCAACAGATAATAATAATAATATATATCTTTATTTAAGAAAGTTTGCAACATTACAACTATAAATGCATATTATGGTGTATATTGTACATTGATTTGTAACTTTTTTTTGAGGTTATAAAATTAACAGAAAAATTGGCACTGTTTAAAAAAAAAAGGCATATTTGTCCAACAGAAGGCCCAGTTTAAAAAAAAAAACATGTTTTTACTGGTCGCAGGTGGCATCTTTATAATATAGGCATATAAAAACAAGCGTATTCGAATGAAACGTTGCGTCAAAATTTCAAAGCACTCGATGAAAAACTTTCGAAGATTTTGAATTAACAAACATTTTTATTTATACATATAGATAAACACATTATCTGGTAAGACAGTACAATTAAAAAGACTTAATTTTGCAAAAAAAAATACAGTTATTACGAAAATAGAATCAGTTGATGCATGGTGAATATTTAGCATTGGCATATGAAGCGCTAATAATTGTAAAAATAATTCAAAATGTGTAATTGAACGATAGACTGACGGCCTGTTTGGTCGAGGGTTATCGCTTTCGACTAGCAAGCCGGAGGTCGCGGGTTCAAATCCCGGCGTGCGCAAGTAAATTTCATTAAAAATAATATAAAGTATATTTGCAGCATCTTCCAGAGTGGAAGATACTCTCATTTTCGCCCTGGTGGTAAGACCACCATTCAGAATTGAAATGGCTTTGGTATTTGGTGACTGAATAGTCAGGTACTTCTCCACCTTCCTCTTCCTTATCTACTTCCCCTCCTTATAACCTTCAGTCTTACAACATACCCCAATTGATGCCATAGTCTCACTGGCTCCCGACAGTTGGTAGAAAACATAAAATGTGGAAGTAATAGTTTAATTTTAAAAACACAATATAATATACTATAAAATAAATATTTGATTTCAAAGTTGGGTAATTGTATAATTAGTATATTAGGTTAGGTTATTCTGACTAGGAAAAGCTGCAGGGCTTGACGGCCCAAAGCAGATCCTTGACATTCTCCACCAGCCTCCAGGGTATCCTGGCCAGTATCTCTTTGGCTTCCTCGCCCCCGTGTCCTGCCACCAGGCTGTAAAGATCCGGGTAGAACTGAAATTATCACACAACCAATTTAATTTTCACCCACGTTAATTTATTTTGCAAAAACAGACCAGCTGGGGGCAAACCATATGACCATATTTTTGGCACCAAGAGGGTTTGAGAATGCTTTCAATAAACTATTTTTTATTTTTTTTATTATCAATATAAAGTTTTTTTTTCAAGACTTGATGTCTGTTTTATATTTCGCAAAAAATTCGTTCAGTCTAATGGCTAGTGGGAGAGCATTATATAGCCTTGTTGCAAAATATCTAAAATTTCTTTGGCCAAAAGTTGTTTTAGCGAAAGGGATTTGTAAGAGATTATGTCCTTTGGTTCTAGTATCACGAGCAGTTTGGACATTGTCAAAAGTAGTTTTGTGTTTGAAGAGGTATGCTAGTATGTTTTTGGCATAAAGTTGCCTAATGTCCATAACGCAGATTTTCCTAAAGATTTCATCCGAGCTGCTTGTGATTGGTAGTTTGAGGATAATCTTTATTATAAGTTTCTGAGCTTTAGATATTAGATCAATGGCGACAGCGTTTGTTCCTCCCCATGCTATGATACCATATTCTATTAAAGATTGACAAAGTGCATAGTAGATTGTTTTGAGCTGGCTTAGGTTGAGAAAGTTGCGAGTTTGTCTAAAAAAGTAAATTAATTTTCTAAGTTTGTTTGCCGTAGTGGTTATATGTTGTTTCCATTTCAAATTGCTGTCAAAAATAATACCTAAGTATTTAATTTTAGTAACCTGTTCTAAATAAGGTACAGTCATACTGATACATCAGTATCAGTCGTATATTGATCACCGAAGAGCGCACATTGAAATAACCAAACCCTGTGCAGGAAAGAAAAGTTTGCTAAAGTAGGGCAAAGGTTTGCAGAGCTGTCCACCGTGGGATTTTTCTTCTTCAGTATCTGAATGTTCATTCTAAAATGAATCGCCTGGTGTAGCGACGCTAAAATTGAGTAAGGTGGGTAAATTAGAACACATTTATAAAAGTGTCTAACTAAATAGTGTAACAATATATAACATTTTGGAAATAAGTCCCAACTTTTGTTTATTCGATTTGGGATATGTAGTAAAGTATTTTACGCAGCCAGAAAATTGCGTATCATTGTAAAAAAGGCTAATCATTCGTAAGCAGAATTTATTTTCGAGGACCGTATGGTGAAATTACAATGCAAGTTGCCTGTATATCATGAAAGTGGGACGGTCCCTGTTGGTTTTTTTCCCTTTCCTTGATGGGCTTGTCTATTTATTTCGATGTCTATGGTAACAATACATTGCAAAAGCGATAAAGAAAATTTAAAAAAAAATGGTTGGCATAATAAATATATAAAGTTAAATGTAGGACAAAAAAGGCTGCACACAGTTTTTTATTATTTTTATTTTTTTTACATTAACTGCACACAGGAGGCCTTGAGGAAGATAATTTCCCTCAGGGCCTATTTCATCTTAGGGGATGCTGTGTGTAGAGTCTTTTTATGGAAAGGAAAGAGAGGAAGTTCTGGGAATAATAAATGTATGAGGGGTGCATAGGAATCTGGGGGTAAGTGCATCATGGAGTGATGGACGTGTGAAATCCTCCCTCCAACTGAAAGAATCCGTCTGGAGAGGTCAAAAGACCGCCATTAACCATACCTCGATCTGGCCCGCCATGCAGCAAGTGGGCAGATACATCTGCTGCCAAGACCCGGACAAATCTCACCCCATGAACCCGGGCACGCCTGCTAATTCACCAGACGTAGCGAACCACTTGGGGTGATCTTTAGCAAAGGTGTTGATTATCCAATAAATGGTTCTCGAGGCGGCAGCACCCATACCCGCCTCCCAAATTGTGAACAGTTAAAGGTTAAATAATACTTTGTGTTTATTTTTCGGAATAACTTTATTGAGTAAAACCTCAAATTGTAATATTTAATTATTGAAGACAATATTAGTGGTTCCTGTCCTAGGTTCCTGGGTTCGTGTCCTAGATGTGACCGTATTAGTGGTTCCTGTCCTAGGTTCCTGGGTTCGTGTCCTAGATGTGACCGTATTTTTTTCTGATTTTTCTGTTTCAGATTTTCGTTTAAAAACCACCAATATTGTCTTCAATAATTAAATATTACAATTTGAGGTTTTAATCAATAAAGTTATTCCGAAAAATAAATATTCATTCTAGACTTGCAGAAAAGTCAATTGATGTCGCACATTAAAAATTAAAAAAAAAAAAGATAGGTTTATCTAAAAAGACGCTGTCTAGATTGCATTTAGTTCGGGTTGAATCTTGCGATCATACATAAAGATAGTTGCCAATAAAAATGTGCGGTGAAAAATGAAGAAAATGTGGGTAGTTCTTATTCGAAGTATGATACAGTTAAAAGTGACCGAGGGGGATAGGGTCCCATTAGCTCAGTTGGTAGAGCACTGTCCCGGAAAGACAAGGGTCCTGGGTTCAAGTCCTAGATGTGACCGTATCCTTTTCTGATTTTTCTGTTTCAGATTTTCGTTTAAAAACCACTAATATTGTCTTCAATAATTAATACTTTGTGCTTAAATTTGTTGAAGGACATGTGAAAAATATCGAAATTTCCTTAATTTTTATTCCTTTTTATTTCCTTTGGCAGTTAATCAGTCATTACTCTTTTAAGAATCAGAAGCATGTTTTTACCTCGCGTGAAATTATCCGGAACATAGAATTGTATTTCAGCCAGAATGTTTAGTATTCATAAGCAACCGTTCAGAAGCGTATAAGCCATCAGCAGTAATGCAACATCTTTCCTAGAACGAAGGCTGCAGATGGAATATGTTTAGAAAAAGAAAAGCTAACAATTCAATAGACGCTTCCGCATCTGGGTAGGACTATGAGTGGACTCGTCTCCTATTGGGCCTTCGGGGAACCAAGGAAGAGTGGAGAGGAGAGATGAAACCCTCTTCCCTCGTGCGACCTTTAGGGAATCAAGGAGGAGTGGAGAGGAGAGATGAGGCCACCTCCGTGAACTTTTCCCTTGTTGGGCCTTCAGGGAACCAAGGGGTATTGGAGAGGAGAGATTAGATCTGGGAAGACACATTGTGAAACCAGAAGACATAGCCACATTTCCAATGGCAACCCTGGTGAACTTTATTAAAGGGACTGGGTGACTGTTAAAGGATTGAGGTAAAGTGGGAGACAGCACAATGGGCCTGTGGTCTAAGTGCTCACGAGAACACTGTATAAATAAATAAATTAATACTGACTAAATTCATAACATTCTTAAAAAAATAACATTCAACCTAATATGTCAGAAAACTTATTATTTTATTCAAATATATATATTTTGTTTATCACAATTCCTTCATTTTTTCCTGTTCCGCTTTCAGTTTGAATTGAAAAATTAAGTTTGAATAGCAGAATAACAACAGTTTTAATTGGATAGCATCTCAAAAAATATTCACTGTAGATTTTTAAGCAGTTGCATTTTATAAAAACATATATTATATTGTGATGTATTTATCTTTTTTTGATTTGGTCTTGAATTTTTTAATGTTTTTTTTTTTATTTGTCAATGATGTAAACAATTCCTAACACTGTAAAATATGAATAAATAAAGACTTTTTATTACGCAAATAAATAAATTGTTCACTACTCAACTTTCCGCTGTTGCGCGACGTCCAGGCTAAAATAAAGAAGCCAAATCTAAAACGAACTCGCAATCTAAGTTCATCGTCCCACCTGCCGGTAAGCCGGCATAAACCGAGTTAGATCCCGTGAAGAAAAATAAGTTCGCTATATTAAGGTAACGGTCTGCAGCGCACTTCAGTGTGGAACTTTTCTGCGCAGCATTTTGTCATAATTAATATCTAATTCTCGCTAATTTTGTACACTTGCTAATAAATATTAGATTATGACATCATCCTTTTTATTTTGATCCTACCCACATATTGGTATAAGTGATGGATTAGATAGATGGATTTGGTATAAATCTTTATAATATACATTTATTCTCTGTTACAAGGTGTGACTCCTACGTGGAGATAATGTAAAAAAGGAGCTGATGGAGATTACTTGTGGAGTATGTTAAATTCCATCCTGTGATGAAGCATGGCATACCTAGCGTGAAAAAAATATAAATTCATACTCACCGGTAAATCTGGGATAGATTCCGTGCTGTATTCGGCTGAAACTTCGGTAGCCACGACCAGAGAAGCGTACAGCGGTGTAACATGGAGTATCTCAAATGTCTGCAATTAGGAAGATAGAAAGATTCGTGAGCAAGAGTGTATATAAGGGGGTTTAGGTTTAAACCTCGTATAGATATGGAATTAAATATCTAGTGATCAAACTCACCTCAATATCTGAAATGAGAAATTCTCGAAATTGTTGTACAATGGCTCTTCTTCCGGCTGAGACGTTCCATCTGAAAGCATTTCACTATGGTTATTGAAAGCTGGCAGACAACGGGGGGGGCAGCAACCGTAGACGGACCTAGGTAAAGTTAGGTTAGGTTAGATACAACAGAAGAATTCGGGATGTGAAAGATTAGGGAAGTCTTAATAAGTTCACCTGCCTTGCGACATATCTAGTGACGTTTCGCTACTTCACACTGATGAGGTATATAGATAGAGTCAGCTTTGGCGTTCGAAGTGTGGGCCACGCATGACGGATCATTGCCCGATGTGAGATATCTCGGGCATCAGTCGGTTAAAAGCGCTCGCCGGGCACAGGTCTCCGGCGATAACTTCAAAATGCCGATTCGCTGAGATATTATACAAGTCGTACTGGAAAATATAGGGAAAGTAGGGTTTTCATCGGTAAGTTGGATTTTACCGTAAATTAGTAGTCGTGTAAATTGACTTATTAATGGCGGCCGCCTCGTTCGATTCGGGCGACATCGACAGACGCCACACCCTCCTTCCTACTTCCCGCACGGGCACAATATTTCACACTGATATTGTAAGGAATGTTGACTCTATGCATATATAACTCAATGCTTCACACGCTTCATCAAGAAGTTTCGCAGCGAGTTAAACAAAAACGAGCACTATCAGGTCCAGCAGTCAGCAATATGCACTTGCCTTTGGTTCCAACGCTGGTCGCGACAACGAAATTTGTGTGGAGTTTTGAACTGCTGGTTTGTTGCAGCCAAATGAAATGAAAACATGACGGGAATTTGAGAAAATACTACGATATTAACACAAATCAGACACATAGATGTATTAAAATCCAGACATTAAATTGTTTCCTAATTTTTCTGATTATTAAAAAAAAATAGTTTTTGTGTTTCAGTAGAGCCGGTCCTGTGCAAGGCGACATGGAGCCAAGGCACCGTTTGGCTCAGGCCCGACTATGTGTATGAGTAGTGGAGGCTCTGAAACTAAAAATAAAAGATGATACCTCGACCACTGGAAGTTGTATGCCGTGCAGCAATGCGCCATGCAATGGTACAGATGTTCCTCCATAACCGGTAGCTTGGGGCAGCTACCTTCTATCAGGAGGGGCGTATCCTCGGAGGGGAAGAGGTCCACTCCGCCGGCCTGGAGCCTCTGAAAGCAGACATTTCTTCTTTAGTCGTGCCCTCATTGCCGAGGATCGTGACTCCCACACTAATTGCACAAGTGAATTAGGTTCCTCACTCCACGGAGCCGCGAGTTTTGGCATTCTGTACGTCTGGGATACTTAATCAGTCCAACGCATTTAATTAAAACCTGTGAGATAGTACTGATGATGGTCAATGCAGACATCTCTAGTTGCTCCATATTTACGGTGCGCGCCATTAGAATTGTAGCGGCCCTCCTGTTTTAATGTAAAATGGCTACTAATTAACAATATTAACAAACCAGACAAGTCATCTTGAAACGCTTTACACGTCCTAAGCGGGTGAAAAGTTACTATTTAACACTGTTGTTGAGACGAGACAAGCAGAACCGTATTCATGTCCTGTTCATCAACCAGGCTGGCCTACCCCAATCAAATCCCTCAGAGTGAAGACCCGCTTGACCATGTCCTGGAGCGCCTGCGTGGCCCCGTTCTGTATGGACTTGACCTTGATGCCCGCCTCCAGCACTTCCAGTTCCAGAACTATCACAGCCCCCATTATTGTCACCACTACGCCGTTCCTGAAAAAGTGTCCAATCTTTAATTTTGTGACATGCGTCATTAAATGCACGGTGAACTTGTGATTTATTTTTTATTTTTTTTTATTTGGTACAAATTTTTTACATTTTAAGTTTTCCAGTAATGTAGGCCTCACTGGGTGGCTTGCCCGTGCTGAGGCCTTCATTTTATAACACCTTATCTACAACACGGTTCTAAGAACCTCAGTTCGAACCCCGCTCAACTCGAAAAAAAAACAAAAAAAACACTGTTTTTTACTTTTATTTATTTTTCTTAATATAAAAGTGAATTCGGTTAATTTCTTCAACTTTCATTACTATTCTACTATACGTTCCCAATATACATTAAAAAGGCCACTAATCGCCAAACAAGATCGAACCCTTCCGCGGGAGACTCATCCAGCTCCGTAATGGAGCAACTTATGAAGATCAGCAACCAGCTGGCCGCGCTCTCCTACTTGCCGGCCGCCGTCAAGGAACTGCGGGATGAGGTCAGCGAGGTAAAACTCTCCATCGATTTCAGTGGAAAAGTAGTTGAGGACATCAGCAAAAAGTTAACAGCAATGGAGAACAAGATGAAGCTGGTCGACCTACTGAAAAGTGAGGTTGATTCCTTGAAGGTCTGTATCGCCAATATTCAAGATGACATGGAACAGCGCGACCAGTGGGTGCGCCGCTCCAATATTGAACTGGTCGGCATTCCGGAAAAAAAGGGCGAGAATTTAATTTCGATTGTATCTAATCTAGCCAAAAAACAGGTTTCGACATCGATCCGAATAAAGATATAGATTTCGTCACTCGAGTGGCACCAAAAGAAACTAAGAAAGGGCAATGTAAACCTATAATCATAAAGATGCAAGCACGATATAGAAAGGATGAGTTCTTGCTATCAATACGAGGAAAACGGGATTTAATTAGCAGCGACGTCGGTTGCGGCGGAGAATCCCGCATTTACGCCAATGACCACCTGACGAGCGCTTCTAAACGGCTGCTGCACCAGACGAAGGAAGCGGCCAAGTTAAACCACTATCGATTCGTCTGGGTCCGGAACTGCAGAATCCTTGTTAGGAAATCAGAGGGTTCACAAATCAAAGCAATCCTCAAAACAGAAGATTTAAACAAAATTATATAAAACTTCCACTTAAATGCGCCACCAAAATATTACCATTTTTATCGTTTACTTTTTATCTTCTCATGTATTTAATTTTATTGTATAATTGCTTCTTAATTCCAAATGCAAGGTACGGGTATTATAAAAACTTTATATCATTATTTTTGTGGATAATTTTGTATCTTATGTTTTTAATGCTTTGCTTCACTATTCTAAGTACAAGTTACAGGTATTATAATAACTTCATAATTCTAGGTTCAAGTTACGGGTATTATAACAACAGTATGGTATTAATTTTATTTTACCAATTTTTGTCTTAAGTATGTGCTCTTAATATTTGTATCTATGTTTGACCTATATGTTATATACAAATGCATATTATCGGTGATTTGAATATTTATTATCAAAATGTTAGAGGTCTCCGAACGAAATCCCATGTCTTCCTTTCCGGTGTTTTGAATGCCAATTATGACGTGATATGCCTGACTGAGACTTGGCTCTTGCCAAGTATATTTGACTCAGAATTATTTGATGAACGATATGTAGTGTACCGTTGTGATCGTGACTATGAGCTGTTGGACCAGGCATTCGGCGGCGGTTCACTTATCGCAGTGCGCCGCGAACTACCAGTGTGCCCCTCACCCTCCCTCCCATCCATTAAGCGTGCAGAGACAGCCACAGCTACTCTTGCACTAGGTTCTGGAGGCCGTGCTTCTAAACTACGTATATTCTGCTCATATTTCGTTCAAGGCACGGAGCAGATTAAATCATTAAGTGACTTTTTTGAATTTATATCTACGTTGCATACAAATTTCCCCAATGATGAATTCCTTCTATTAGGAGATTTCAACATACGACATGCCCCGTTTTTCCCTTGAACGGGGACGGTTCCCTGGTACTTAATCGATCCTCAATCGACGCACTGACTTCAACTCTTTCTGATTTTTTGACTATACCGGCTTCCGTCAATTCAACAACCAGCTTAATGTAAACGAGCGTGTTCTGGACCTGGTTATATCGAGCTGCACGTGCACTGTAATTGGGTGTGACATACCACTAGTGCCGGAGGATGCACACCACCGCTCGCTGGAAGTGTCGGTGCGCATGTCCTACGAACCGTCCCTCCAAACGCCACGCTTGCGCACGGTCCGCTCCTATCATAGCGCTGACTACGGGCAGATTAATAGCGCCTTGGCAGCCGTCGACTGGAAAACGACTCTAAACAGCAGCAATGTAGACTCAATTACGGCGCGTTTCTATTCAGAGTTAAACAAGGTAATTGTCACGCATGTACCATCTAGATCAATTAACATAGACTCCAGGTATCCTCCATGGTACAGCTCTGCATTAAAAAAAGTAATTAAAGAAAAACTTAAATATCACAAAAAATACAAAATTTATAACCGTAACTGTGACTATCAAACTTTCTCTCTTCTCCGAGAACGACAAAAGCGTATGGAGAAAGTGTGCTATGACAATTTTATTAATTTGGCTGAAATTAATATTAATACCGATCCCAAACACTTTTGGACCTTCGTTAAATCTAAGCAAAAAAACTCTGAAATTCCTAACAATATGTTTCTTAGTTCTCAGCATGTATCGGGTGGGGAAGATATAAGTAACTTATTTAACGTACATTTCCAATCCTCCTTCGAATCCCCCGCCCCGTGCACCTCGTCTACAACTCGAACATATAATCCTAACTCATCCGTTCTCAACCTTAATAATGTTAATATAGACGCTGAATTAGTTTGAAAATATCTTAAATCATTAGACCCTACCAAAGGCAGTGGGCCTGATGGTATACACCCTGTACTTTTAAAGAATTGCGCTAGTGTTCTATGTTATCCACTAAGTCAAATATTCAAAACTTCACTGTCTTCTGGCATTTTCCCACAGGAATGGAAAAGTTCATACATTGTGCCTATATTTAAAAAAGGAGACAAGCACAATATTGAAAATTACAGACCAATCTCTAAGTTAAATGTAATAGGTAAACTTTTTGAAAAAATAGTTTTTGATATCATTTTCCCTTGTATATGACCATACATCATTTCGAATCAACACGGTTTTGTCACCAAAAAATCAACTGAAACTAATCTATGTGAGTTTGTTGACACAGTTCTTGTTGCTATGGATAACGGATATCAAGTTGATGTAGTCTACACAGACTACTCCAAAGCCTTTGATAAAATCCCACACAGCATCTTAATTGATAAAGTCGAAGCAATGGGTATTCACGGTGACCTGCTACGTTGGTTAGCCTCTTATCTCGACAATCGTACTCAAGCTGTAACGGTACAAGGGTTCTGCTCTAGTTTCGTCCTCGTAACCTCAGGAGTTCCCCAAGGTTCTCATCTTGGTCCCCTTTTATTTAATATTTTTTATAAAATGATGTCAACAAAACTATCCATAACTCTCAGCTGTATGCGGATGACAAAAAAATTGTCAAAATAATTAAGTCTGAGAGGGATTGTATGGAGCTCCAGAATGATCTGAACTCTCTGGTTAATGTATATTGTCTAGAAAATCGTCTTCTTCTGAATGCAGATAAATGTAGCGTCATCTCTTTTTCTCGAAAGAAAAACACAATATTATATCCATACTTAATTAAGAACAATATTTTAAACAGGGTAAATGTAACAAGAGATCTTGGAGTTCTATTAGACAGTAAGCTTATGTTTCAATCTCACGTCGAGCATATCACGTTGAAGGCTTTGAAAATGTTGGGATTTATACTTAGAGTAAGTTCAGTTTTCAAAAATCCACAAACTTTTAATATTCTTTACATATCTTACGTCAGAAGCCACCTGGAGTACGCTTCAACAGTGTGGAACCCTCATTGTTCTACTTATAAAGCACATCTAGAAAGAGTTCAGAAAAAGTTTTTCAAATATGTCTCTTATCGCGTGCGAAATGATGAATACTATGTCCCTATAAACCTTAAATCTCTTGAACAACGCCGTGATATCAGAGACCTATTGATGCTCTATAAGATACTTCATAACCATATTGATAGCCCATACTTACTACAAAATATTCATTTCAAATGTCCAAAAAGAGTTACTCGATCTCTGGATACGTTTTATATTCCTAAAAGCAATACAAATTACCATGAAAATGTATTTATAGGAAGAAACTGTAGCACATTCAATAGATTATGCCCAAACATCGATGTGTTTAACACGAACCTAGCTAAATTCACAGCATCCGTAAAAAAGTGATACTGCATCTTATTTAACCAAAAAACTTAATATTTCATTGATTTTTTTTTTAAATATTTCAATTGATTAATACATTTTTGATAATTGATGTACTTTATCAGAATTGTTTGTATTAGGTATGTTGTTATGTATTTTTCTGTTATGGTTTGTTTTGTCGTTATTTTATTGGTCAATGACATAACTACTCTGATCACTGTTATATATGCATGTATAAAGACTGTTTATAACGCTAATAAATAAAAATAAAAATAAAAATAAAATAATATGAAAATATAATCTACATAATACATTTAAAGAGAAAAATAATACATTTAAAATTAAAAATACATAATATATAATAATATATTTAAAATTAAAAAATAATACATTGAAAATAATCTTGTGTGTTTGTGAGTGATGTATGTTTATATTGGTTTTGTGTGTTACGTGTAGGTTTTATTTTTATTTTATGCTATGACATTTTGGTAATATTGTCTTTTTTGTTCTTTAATTCATTTTGTAATTTTGTGTGTGAATTTATTTTTATTTTCCTCAATTTTAATTTCAAGTTTTACACTGTTGAAAGCTTGTATAGTATGGTATTGGTAGTGTCTTTGTCCAAAGCTTGAATTTACTGTCGGAGTTTTTATGTTTTCTTTGTACGCTTGTCTAACTGGTAATTAAATTAATTAATTTTTGGTAATTTGTAAATTCATTGTGACGTAAATAAGTAATAAACAGTGCTCTGAGGTATTCCATGAAAAAGTTGACGGAAAGAAGGCTATTTTGATAGAAAAACACTGAAGTACATAACAAAATCAAGTTTTTGCAGGTCTCAAAATATTCATAGGTTTTACAGTAGTCAAATCCCGACGGATGAAATCTTTCGATGACATTCAAGAAGTTTGGTGTTGGTGGTCGTCGAGAAAATGGCTGTCGAGAAGTTTAATGTAAAAGAATTACCAACCGGGATGTATTTGGCTTCAGCTCCCAGCCCTGGTAGGGCAGATTACAATACTTGAGGGTGGCGAATCCCATAGGTTCTGAAAAAAGAGATGATCAAGAGGTCAAGTTCTCTAATGTTGTCATTCATAGACACTTCCTACTGTATTTTGGTAGGGTCAGCCCTGTGGAGGTGCAATTTGAGTGGTCCGCTCCGGCCTCCGACTTGCCAAGGCGCTAGAGAACCAAGGCGTTGATAATACCTACATGGCTTAGGGCCGACCCTGCATAGTGGCATGTAAAACACAATATGTAGTGGTGCCTACCTAAATTCACTGGCAACTGGCGTACACAGGCACTCAATGAAAGTCGTAGTAGATACTCACTGAATGAGCCGATCCTGAAGGTGACTGTGAACTTATCCTCGTTATACTTCAGATCGTGAATGTCCGAAGTTATCCAGGTACTGCAATCTTCTTCCCAGCAGCAGACAAGCGGGGGCTCTAGCCAAAGAACTGTATCGGGAAGCCTTGGTGAGAAAAATGTTATTTTTGATTAGTTTGAATAATTTTGAAACAATGTCCAAATCACTTCAATCTTTCTCAAATTCATCTCCTACAATTAAAATTAGTGCGTCGTCTGCAAATAGTTGTATTTTGATAAGTGTTTTATTTTCCGCATCTCATATATACAGAATGTAAACAAATTTGGCCCCAATACTGATCCTTGCGGTACTCCCAGTGCATTTTTTGGATTAGATATAATGTTGTTTACAAACATATTTAGAACTAAAAAAGTAGAAATAATATAGCAATAGCTGCCACCTGTTAACTCACTGTATATGCACCAGCACCAGTTTCTCCAGGGCCGCCTCCTGCCTCCTGATATCTGCTTCTATCTCTTCAGGGGCGCGCACGGTTCCCGGCAAGGTGGCCGGCGGGGGCGTGTAGTCTTCGCGGAATGCCACAGAGCTTAGCGCGTCCTGCGCTTCCACTAGAAAGATTAAATGGCATCCTCAAACACAAAACAATACTGATGGGATACAGTAAAGTTAGTTACCGCAGTTTTCAATTAATCGCTTCACTTGGTACTTCATCAAATAATAGAACCCCTTGAGTACTTTGATAGGTAGGTATCTTATTGTCTTATGGGACCTTTCTCAATACTAATTACCTACCCTTTCATGCACCCACCAGCCTGTAATCCATCTCCTTTTCGTCATGGATGGGAGACGGTTTTTGAATTGTCACGTGATCAAGTCAGTGCCATCGAGCAAAGATTGTTTGCAGATGCCGTTGATTGTTGTTGATACTCGTTGGTACTGTTGATTTGTTTTGCCGTAAGCATATTACTATTTCAAACCGGGTACATAGCTACAGTACTGACTTCATCATGTGCCCAGGCCTGTTTATAGGAAATCTGTCAGTCCATTAGTTAAACGCATTCTATCACGTTTTTAACCGTATTACGAATAATTAGACGAGATTTTTAATAAGTTAGCAGTAATATTCTTTTTTATCGTACGCAATACTGAGGCCGTTGGAGAGGGAGTGGGTGGGGGGGGGGGGGGGGGGGGGGGGGGGGTTTGAACCCCCCCCCCCCCCGTTACCTCCCGGAAAAATGAGGGAATTGCTGAAACCACGGTTTTGATGGAATAGTTCTTTGTATTGAGGCATAGCAGGCTCCCTTGGATTGACTAGCAATGTGCCAATACTCTGCCCAAACATTGCGGGATCTATCTTTGATGATGGAAAAAATGTCAGATAGGGGAATGTGGTTTACGAGGGTAACAACAGGGTTGGACGCTCCTTGTTTTGCCAAGGCATCCGCAATATCATTACCCATGATACCAACATGTCCAGGAATCCAAATCAGAGTTACAGTTTTACCAGAGCTTTGAATGGAGGCTATCATCTCTCGAATAAGGCATACAAAGTGATCATCAGGATGAAGAAGAGGACTGGATTTAAGTTTTTGGAGGGAACTGAGAGAGTCAGAGAGAACGAGGGAATGTTCGAAATTATTTTTGATTATATATTTGAGAGATTCTATTATTGCAATGCACTCGGCTGAAAATATTGAAAATTGATTTGAAATTGAATGAAATATTCTGTCATTAGAATTATTGTGGTAAACGTTAATACCTATAACACAGTTAGGAGAGTCGGGAGATTTGGATCCATCAGTAAATAAAAGAGAAAAGTTGGGCCATTTAGATGAAATAATGTCATTGAAAATATTATTGACAGTTCGGGCCGGGAGATTGGAATGACTTTTAAGGATTCCGATCCCTTCAAATATTGTTGGGGATAGGGTGACGTGACTGTATTTTAATTTGTATAAGGGAAGTAGATCATTTTGGATGATGTGAAGCTCTGAGAGAGACTTAAAATTTTTACAGATGTCAGGAATAGGTTTAGTTGAAGCTCTGATTGTAGATGAATGGGTTGAGTCAATGAACAACGAGACGCTGGGGATAACCTGATGACATTTAGAATTTAAACATTTAAGAACAAATTTGTCAGCAAATAGTTGACGCCTTAAATAAAGAGGAGGATCAGAACATTCTACTTGAAGGGAATTGATGGGTGACGATTGCATCGCTCCAGTTATAATTCGCAAAGATTTAGATTGAATTTTGTCTAATTTATCAAGTACATTTTTTGAGGCAGTACTAAAAAGGGGGCAGGCATAATCGAGATGGCTTCGAATAAGTGCGTTGTAAAGCAACTTAATGCAAGTAGGGTGAGCTCCCCACCAAACGCCAGATAAGGATCTGATGATATTTAAATTTTTTTCGCATTTAGTAACTAAATTATTAATATGGGAAGACCATTTAAGTTTCCTATCAAATGTTACTCCCAAAAATTTTACTTCAGAAGCGTTGGGGATTGGAGAATTTTTAAATAAAATTTGAACGGGGGGGTTTTTATGGCGGTTTGAGAAGGTGACACACTGAGTCTTTTGGATTCAAAGTTCAAAACCATTTAAGGTGAGCCATGTGCAAAGGGCATTCATGGCTTCGTTAAGATATTTGACGGCGAGAGGGATGATTTTGGATGATAAGAAGAAAGCTATGTCATCTGCGAACTCAATAACTTTTACTTGTGGGGGAATAGTGACATGCATATCATATGTGTATATATTATACAGTAAGGGGGACAATACATCGCCTTGTGGTAAACCCTTCCAAACAGACCTACTTTGAGGAGAAATATCTGGAAGTTCAATGAAAATTTTTCTATCTAGAAAAAGATTAATAATAGATGGACAAACATGGGGGGAAGGCCAAGGCCTAGAAGTTTTTTTTTCAGGATTGGGATGGAAACATTGTCAAAGGCGCCTTCTATATCTATAAAGACGGCAAGACAAACTTCCTGTTTAGAAATTGATAAATTAATATCAGTGCTGATGATGGCAAGGTTATCTTGAGTGGATTTTTTTTCCTAAATCCAAATTGAGATGGAGAGAGAAGCTGTTTACTCTCGACAAAAAATTCTAATCGGTTTTTAATTAATTTTTCATAAAGTTTACTGAGGGTGGATGAAAGAGCGATCGGCCTGTAGTTGGATCCAGAATTTGGTGATTTGTTTGTTTTTAAAATAGGGATGATTATTTGACAACTCCAGTCATCAGGCACTATACCAGTCTGGAAGATTTTGTTTAAGATGCTTAAGAAGTGGTTTAGAACATTATCATTACTATTTTTGATTATGCTGTAAGGTATACCATTTCTGCCTGGAGATGAGTCCTTGACTATTGATAAACAATTTTTTAGCTCAATTAAGGTGAATGGAGAGTCTAGCTAATGATTAGACATAGGAGTATTATAGATAGGCGTTATTTCATCTAAGTTAGGTACAGAAGGGGGGGCAATTTTGTCCAAGAATTCATCTATCCATTTAGAATGAGACGCTCAAGGAGATGGTGAACTGAAGGAGGATCGAAATCTTCGGATCATAGACCAAACTTCCGAAATTGGAGTGTTCGGAGATACTGAACTGCAGAAGTTGTACCACCCAGATCTTTTTTTTGACCTCAATACCCTTTTGGCATTGGATTCAGTGTTTTTGTATATAAGATAGTTCTCCATAGTCATATTGTAACGATAGGAAAGAGATTTAGCTTTCCGAATTCTTACTACTTTGGAACATTCCTCATCCCACCAGGGAGTTGGAGGGAGTTTTTTAAAAAGAGATTTAGTTTTAGGGGGAGGATTTGATTTATTTATTGCAGTTATGAGCATTGATTTGAAGTTATTATAGTCATCTTTGACGGAAAATATATTGGTGTCGGGTAAATTTAGTAGGAACTTGTCCATATGAGAGTTAAATTCATCCCATTTGGTGTGTTTCGTTTTAATCTTTGTCGAAATATGAGACTTGTCCGATTGGAAAGAAGTTTGATAAGTAATGGTGATCGGGAAATGATCACTGGAGCAAGGGTCGGGGGACACCACCCAAGAGGAGAGAGAACCCAGACTAGTAGAACATATCGAGAGATCCACTGCACTGGGGTTTGTGCTGGGGCGAGAGATCCTAGTAGGAGATCCGTCATTCAAAAGGTTGGATTGATCTAGAAAATCCATCACACTTCGACCATCTCGGTCGGAGAAAGCAGAACCCCAGACGGGGGAATGGGCATTAAAATCGCCTAATATAAAGAAAGGAGGGCTTAGTTGACTTACAATTTGCAACCAAATTTGTTTATTGAAGTGGGCTGTTGGGGGAAGATAGACTGAAATAAAGGATGTGTCCTTTATTTTAGCTGCAACCATTTGGAAGTCAGCATTGGGGGGTTTGATATTATTTATTGGGGAAAATGATATGGATTTCTTAATAAAAAGGGCAGCACCGCCGCCCGAACCTTCCGGGCGGTCGTCGCGGAGACAGGAATACCCTCCCACATTAAAGTGGGTGGATGGAGTAAACCAAGTCTCCGAGATAGCAGCCAAAGAAATAAAGTTGGAATTTAATAGGTTAAGGAGATCAGATTTGTTAGAAATAGCACTTCGGCTATTCCACTGAAGTATTTTGAAATCTTGAAGAGTCATTTTGAATAAATGATTTTAATGTGGAAATAATAGTAGCAGCGTTGGACGGTAGATTAGTTTGAGAAGAAATAAGGTCAATTAGAAGCATAATGAGAGTTTGGATAAATGAAGAATTGTCTTGGGAGAGTTTTTCAGAAAGTTTTAGAGAGTTCATTGAGGACGGATTATAATTATTTGCACACCCATTTGTGGCATTTGAAAGAGATGAACCATTGGGATTTAAGAGCAGTGAGTTGTGTTGTTGCTGATCGTATCCAGGAGCCGGTTTAGAGATATCGTTTTTGTATGTGAATTTAGTTGAACGAGAAGAAGTTGTTGCAGAAGAGGGAAGAGGGTTGGATGAGGAGTTGCTGGATAAAGCCTCAGCAAATGATTTTTTGACAGGCGGGAATAGTTTAGAAGCCTGCAGAAAAGACAAGTTCTGAGAGGCCATAGAAATTTTTATATTTTTTTGGCGAGGTTGTTCTGGGCAAGAAGTGTTGATAGCTGTATGTGAGCCTGAGCAGTTAAAACATTTGGGTGAGGAGGAAGAAGGACATTGGTCAGCTGCGTGGTTTTCTCCACATTTAAAACATCTGGGTTGAGATCTGCATGCAGCTTTGGTATGACCAAAACGGCAGCAATTGAAACATTGAGTGGTGGGATAAGTATACATTTCAACTGGTAATGAGTTGAAGAATAAATATATATGGGAGGGAAGAGATTGACCTTCAAAGGTGATAACTACAGATTGGGAGGGCTTTCAGGAAATTATACCCTCAGAGGAGTCCTTGTAATTTAGCCTCCTGGCTTTTATGGGATTGCCAATGTGTTGGGGGGTTGAAAGTGAAGACAGAATTTCTTCGATGGACAGATCGGTCGAGATACCTCTGACCAGGCCCATGCGAGTGACATTGAAAGTAGGGATATATGCCTTGAACTTTGAATTAGATGAAATGAAGATATTTTTGATGAAACTGTTGGCAGCTGACCCTGAGAGGAATTCGACGGAGATTCGGAAGCGACCCTCGGCTTTTACACCTCCAGGCTTGATTGAAAGGTTCTTGCTATTTGATAGGAATTTGCCAAATTCAAGAGGGTGGATGGTTTTTCCTTGCTCAGTTTTTTGGGCGTATACTATGAATGGGCCACGGGAATGAGGAAAATAAAAGTTTGTTGGAGGAAGTTGAGAAAGTGCTGGTGGGGATTGTGAAGTCGAAGGAGAGTCAAGTTTTATTGGGGAAGAAGGAGTAAATTTCCTTTTTTTGGTAGAAGTCAAAATGACAGAATCACTGTCAGAAATTTCTCCATTTTCCCCGTCTGGGGGGTCTGGAGAGGGATCTGGGGGCTTTGTAGGGGGTCCAGGAGGGAAATCTTCCTCCATTATTCACAACAGTAAACAACTACAATAATAGTATGGAAAATGACAGAAGTAAAAAAAGGTTATAAATATCTGGAAATCAGCAGCGAAAAGTGACTCCTGGAAGATCAGGAGGGAGAAGAAACCTCAAGGCACAACACACTACACTTTTTTTTTGCCAGAAAACAAAAAAAAATGGTAAAAAATTAATTTTAGATAGAGCAAAACAAAACAACTGATGACAGCCAAATGTTATTGTTGCAATCTACTACCTTTTTCCAAACATGAAAAAAGAACTTCGTGGGAAAAAGTTTTCAAGTGATGAAGAAGTGAAGGATTTTTTTGACAAAGACAATTTTTTTTTTTTGAGGGTATACATAAGTAAATAGAAAGATGAATTAGGTTAGCTGGTGAATATATTGAAAAGGAAAAATAAATTTGGATTTTTATATCCACTCCTTACCCCCCATTCCGCAAACTTTTTTTTTTTTTTTGTATTAGGCAATTCACCCTAAAAAGACTGCTATGTGCCGTTAAAGTTAGGGGGGATGGTTATAATTTTATGGACAATCTATACGGGAATAGGAAATCTCAAATATTGAAGTCATTCAAGTCTATGAACTTGTATAGAACTGAGAAAATGCGAGAATTGTTGAGAGAAAGTAAATAAGGAATACAAAGGGGATATTGGTGGGTGATTTTTATAAGTAAACGATAAATGCCTTTGAAAGATGAATGATTTTTACAATTAAAGAAAACATGATCAAGAGTCTCATTTTCCATGCCGCACTGGCAGAGTGGACTATCTAGGACCCGGATTTTAAACAAATGGGATGCAATGGAGCAATGACCAATTCTCATTCTCGAGATACAGGAAATAAATCTTTTGGATTTTTTCTTGCCGTGGAACCAAGGTTTACTTGGTATATGATTTTGTATTCCAGCATAAAAAGCACCAGTTCGGGTTTTCGTATTAGTCCAATTTTCTTCCCAGGAGCGAATCATGTTGGATTTAAGAATTGGGATGACGTCAGAGATAGGAATTCTAAAATCTAAAGGATTAGTGCCAGAAATTGTTCCAAGTTTAGCTAGAGAATCGGCTTTCTCGTTACCCTCAATTCCCAAATGGCCAGGGACCCAAACCAATATTGTCTCGAAATTTAATTCATTTAAAGATTTAAGGGTGTTTCTGATATTATAAATAATATAGTCTTCTGGTTTATGAATGTTTGAGGAAATTTTCAACACTGCGCTTAGTGAGTCAGTGCACAGTAAGGCTCGTCGAATATTGAAAAGCTGGATTTGGCTCAAAGCTTGTTCAATTGCGAAGCATTCTGCAGTAAATATAGAAATTTCTTTAGGCAATTTATAAGACAAATCTAAATCGAATTCGGGAATGTGTACCGCAGCTCCACAATCTTTGTTATCAGACTTAGAACCATCTGTGTAAATGAGTGAAAATTCTGGAAACTTAGAAGATGTAATGTTTTTAAATTTTTCCTCAACATTTTGATTAGATGAGGTTAAAATATCAGTTCGGAAGTCTGAAGTTATAACGTTGGGGATATAATTGATAGAATCAAATGGAATAGTGAAAATAGGAAGGATAGGATCTTTTTGTAGATTTTGGAGGGAAGAGGACAGAGATTTGAATGAAAGAAAACTTTTTAGAAGGAGAGGAAGTCGATTTTTATCTGTCGATCTTTTTTCGTTATTTAAGTTATTGAACAAATAATCAAGGCTTTGTTCTAAAGGGTGACGCGATACAGAAAAAGATTTAAAAATATATTTATCAGCCAGGAATTGTCTCCTCAAAATTAAGGGGGGATCAACACATTCTACCTGGAGAGAATTAATTGGAGAAGATTTCATCGCTCCAATAATTATTCTGAGCGCTTTCGACTGAATTCTTTCAAGTTTTTTGTCCAAATATTTAGGAAGAGGATCGAAAAGAAATGTTCCATAATCCAAATGGCTTCGCACTAGAGCACCATACATTAATTTAAGAGTAGTAGGATGAGATCCCCACCACACTCTGGAAACAGCTCGCATAATATTTAGCCCCTTTTCACACTTAGCCGAAATGTTCTGAATATGCGGGAGCCAGGAAAGTTTATGATCCAAAAGTAGTCCAAGAAATTTAATTTGCTTAATCGAAGAGGGACATTATCAAAGCAGACACAAAAGGGGGGTATTTTTCTTTTGCGCGTAAAAGCCACTACTTTGGTTTTAGACGTAGCTAAATTCATCCCATTTGTCAACAACCAAACTTTAATATTATGTAAAGCCAAATTCGATTCCTTCGCAGCGCGCGATAGATTTTTGTGTGATAAATATATAAGGAAATCATCAGCAAAATAAAGTCGCTTGATAGATGAAGGAATTACATTGTCTAAATCACTTATATATATATATTAAATAATAATGGACTGATTACGGACCCCTGAGGTAACCCCTTCCATAGTTTGCGATTTATCGTTTTTGAGGAAAAGTGGATAATAATGGATCTGTCTGTTAGTAAATTAATAATAAATTGAACTAATTTTAAGGGAATTTTTATTTTAATTAATTTTTCTTTCGAAATGTTAATTAATACATCGTCGTAAGCTGACGATCAAGAAATGTGGCCAGAGTGCAAGAATTAAGGGACTGAGATATACGGATGTCTGTTGTTAACACACTTAAATTATCCATGGTTGATTTCTTTTTCCGGAAGCCATATTGACTAGGAGAGATAATTCTGTTATTTTCAACAAACCATTCCAATCTGTTCTTTATCAAGTGTTCTGCTACTTTCATTAAACATGACGAAAGAGCAATAGGACGATAGGATGAGATTTCAGATGGATTTTTGCCTGGTTTTAAAATCGGAAGGATTTTTTGAACTTTCCAGACTTCCGGTATAAATCCTGTTTCGAACATGTAATTAATTAGGGATAAAAAATATTCAACCGACATATCTGAGAATGCTGTAATGAAACTATATAAGATTCCATCAGGGCCAGGAGAAGAGTCTGGAAGGGAATTGATTACTCGATTTAATTCACTTACTGAGAAAGAAGAGTCCAGCCAGCTAGAGTGAGATGGATAAGAAATAAAGGAAGGCATTTCCTCACATCTGGCAACTGACGGAGGAGCTATCTTATCAGCAAAACCTATAATAATTTCTTCTGGAATATGTTTGGAACGCTGTGGAATATATGACGAACCGAATTTTTTTAAGTTGGACCATACGGATGACTGGGGAGATTCAGGAGACAAGCGTTCACACAATTTTCGCCATCCAGACCGCTTTTTGTTTTTCAAAACGCGTTTCGCTTCTGCCTGGGCGCGTTTCACAGAAAGGTAATTTTCGAAAGACATACATTTACGGAAAATGGAAATTGCTTCTCTTCTGGATTTAACGACACTAGTGCATTCTTCATCCCACCATGGGGTGGAATGTTTTATCTTAATGTTTACATTACGTTTTTTAAGTGTTTTTTCTGCAGCTTTTATTATCATGTTAGGAAATAATTCACATTGTAAACTAGTGTTGACAAGGGAAGACTTAGATGTTTGAACAATGGAGTCTAATTCTGAAGAAAAATTTCTCCAATTCGCGTATTTCGTTTTAAATTTAAAACTATTGTTTATCGAAAAGGAATGCGTGGAAGATAGATGGTGGAAGGTAATTATTATAGGAAAATGGTCACTGGGAAGTGGATCTTTAAGAATGTTCCAAGAACATATGGGAATCACCGAAGATGAGCAAAGAGATAAATCGACTGCACTTTTCCGATGTTGAGGGGCAGTGAAACGAGCTGGAGATCCATCATTTAGAATACATAAATTATAGGTATCCATAAATTCTAATAGATTATGGCCAGAACGGTTTGTTAACTCACTGCCCCAAGAAGAAGAATGAGCATTGAAGTCCCCAAGTATCATATACGGGGGACGAATCTGGGATATAAATGTTGACCATTCGTTTTCAACAAAAATTGTAGAGGGAGGGATATATATTGATAGTATAATAAGAGCAGTGCCACCTTTGCCATCCAGTCTATCATGTCTTAGACAATGATATCCAGGAATCTTAAATTGGTATGAGGGTTTTAACCACGTTTCGGAGATAGCAGCAACTGAAATATTATGTTCATCAAGTAACTGTACAAGATCAATTTTGCTGGCGAATAGACTTCTCCTATTCCATTGAAGTATTTTGCTCAGTTGCGGATACATCGGGAAGGCTAGAGAGTAAAGATTTCATATAATCGGCAGCGTTGGACGGTACTTTATTGTTATTTGAAAGGATCGTAATTAATAGGGTAATTAAAGTTTGAATAAAAGAAGAATTTTCAATCATGACTTTAGGTAAGATATCGGAAGTGGAACAGTTTTTTAAGGCAGTCCCATTGGGAGCCTGGCATTTATTATTCCCATTCGGGTTAAGTAAAAGATCATTATTTAGTTTTTTATCGAAAGAAGGAATAAATTTTGGATTAGATTTTATCGGTTTGAAAATTGTTTTTTTGTGGGAAGATGATAGAGGGGATTTAGGGGAAGAAAAATGAAAGAGAGAAGCGTTAGACGTTATCTCTGCAAAAGATTTTTTCGTAGGAGAGAATAATTTAGAAGCCTGAAAGTAGGAAATGTTGTCTGCAGCCATTGACTGTTTGATATTTCTCTGTCTAGATAACTCTGGACAGGCCACACTAACAGCAGTATGGTTGCCCTTACAATTAATACAAATAGGGTTATTCGTTGTATTTTGACACTATTCAAAGAGATGATCCTCTCCGCAATGGAAGCAACGAGGAGGGGAACGACAAATAGGTTTTGAATGGCCAAAACGGCAACAGTTGAAACATTGGATCGTCGGGAATCTGTATACTTCAACGGGAAGAGCGTTATAATAGATAAATACACGGGATGGTAATTTTTGACCTTCAAAAGTGATAACAACGGATTGGGAAGGTTTCCATATAGTGGTGCCGGTGGAAGTATCCTTGAAATTCAAACGACGTGCTTTTAAAACTTTTGGAATTAATTGAGAGTCATTAAGAGGGTCTACTATTTCTGTTTCTGATAGATCGGTTGGGATACCTCTTACTCTGCCCATTCTGGTCAAATTGAAAGTAGGTATGAAAGATTTAAATTTATTATTTGAAAGAGAACCTATTTTTTTAACAAAATCATTAGCTAATGTGGCGGATTTAAATTCTATGGATAGTTTGTATCGACCTTCCGGTTTTATTGATCCATTTATAATACCGAGGTTATTGAGTTTTGAGCTAAAAATAAATTTACCGAAATCCAGGGAATGAATTATTTTCCCCTGTTCAGTCCTTTGACATTAACAATAAATGGAGCTGAAGATGAAATAGAATACATAAGCTCAATGGCTTTTGCTTCTGTAGGAATGGTATCATTATAACTTCCATGAGAGATTGGGGATTCGTTTGTTTGTGAAAGAGATTTATTTTAGGAGGTACATTAAGGCAAAGCGGAGGTCGTCGTTTTCGGGAAGGAATGGTTACAGAAGCTTGGGAATCATCAGAATCGTAGACGTCTGCAATATTAGAAATGGACTCAGGGTCAGGAGGTCGATTTTCATCCTCCTCCATTTCAACAAATTAAAAAAAAAAATTAAACAATAAATACTATTTAAGAAATAATAAATGATAGAAATAATACACGCAACTGCGTCGCAAACCAATAATAGAAACAAAAATAATGAATACGAAAAGGTAACAATATATAAATCTTATCTGTACGCCGCGCCGCCGTCAGTAAGCCGTCAAACACAGAGCACTGGAAAACACGACTGCACACTACCGAGGTTCGGTGACTACTCCTTCCGCAAACTTAAAAACGTTCCCTCGTATATGTACGTACATTCAACAATAATACAGTTTACTGAAACTGGTAGTACAAGCGTGAAACTTAATAATCTACATCACATAGAGAACCCATTTTTATTTTCGAAAACTTTCTTACATTTTTCAGCAATTAAGGCAACAATAACAATGTTTAAATATAATTTCTTACCAAAAAATTACCCTGTTTTCAAAACAATTTCAAATATTTTCCTAACAATTTTGTTTATTTATTTATTTTTTTTTTATTTCATTTAAACGCCCATAGGGCTTTTACATATAATAATGTACATCTTTATTTTTTAGTTATACATTTTATATAAAAAAAATACATATAGATTACATATAAAAATGTCAGATTTAGCAAAATATAGGTTACATAAAATATAAGAGTTTAAAAAATTAGGTATGATAGAGTGCAAATAAGTGCGACAAAAAATATAAAATTTGCCAAAATCCTCCAAATCAACGATAATGTTAATAAGAAGGTATAAAATTAGTTGATAACAATAGTTTACAAAGTATGTAAAAATAGTTCGCACATACTCCGTTTAAAGTTGGCCAAGTTCAAATTATTGTCAAATACATTTATATTATTTAAGTATTTGTTACCAAGACTGTGTAAACGTTGTATTGGAGAGTGAAAACTATAGTTGGAATGAGATGTATGTATGTAAAATGTTGATATTTGCCTAGTTGTTCGTGTAGGTATGTGTAGATTTATTAAATGCAGGAGTTCACAACAATCGAATTTAGAGTTCAATAATTTTAATAAAAAGGTTAGGTCGTTTATTTTTCTTCTGTTTTCTAATGTCGGAATATTTAAATGATTCAATAATGACTGGTAATTTATGTGTTCTAAAGGGATGTTAAGTTTAAAATTGACGAAGCGTAGAAATTTTCTTTGAATTCTTTCAACATTATGAATATGTACATTGTAGAAGGGTGACCAAACTATGGAGTTATGTTCTATCAGGCTTCTAACAAGGGATATGTACAATAGTTTTATGATTTGTAAAGATTTAAAGTTTTTAATTGTTCTTAATATAAAACCTAATGTTTTCATACCCTTATTCACAGTTTGTTGAATGTGGGCCGTAAAGTCTAGTTTCTCATCCATTATTATGCCAAGATCTCGCATTTCCTTTACTCTTTCTAAATTTGTTTTATTTATTGAATAGCCAAAAAATTGTGATGTTTTTTTTCTGGAAAAGGTCAAAATTTTGCATTTTTCTACATTTAAATATAAATTGTTTTGTGAACACCACTTATTTAGCATGTCTATATTAGATTGAAGAACTTGACAGTCGTTTAATGAGGTTATTTCTTTATATAATTTAATATCGTCGGCGAATAGCAGTACATTGACATTTTCAAAGCAGTTGACTATGTCATTTATAAAAACAATAAATAAAATTGGGCCAAGATGACTACCTTGCGGTACGCCACTAGTGGCCAAAAATGGTTTAGATAAAAAAGATTTTATTTTAACAAGTAAAGTTCTACCAGATATGTAGCTACTTAACCAGCTTAACATATTTGCTCTGATTCCTATAGCATGAAGTTTTTGGATCAGTACTTTGTGAGACACTTTATCAAAGGCTTTCGAAAAATCAGTATATATACAGTCAACTTGTTTATTTTTAGAAAAAGACTCCAATATATAGTTTTGAAACAGTAGTAAATTTGTTGTAGTTGATCTACCTCTAATGAAGCCATGTTGTTTGTCATTTATTAATTTTGTTAGTGTAGGATATATTTCTTCCAAAACTAAAGATTCAAAGATTTTGGGTAATACAGATTGTATGCATATTGGTCGATAGTTTGAAATGTCAGTCTCGTCACCTTTTTTAAATATTGGAATAATATAGCTGGATTTCCAGTAGACGGGAAAATATCCAGAGGATAGTAGGTGGTTAAATAAAATGGTTAGTGGTTTAGACAATACGGAGGAGCACTGTTTTAGGAAAATTGGCGGGATGGTGTCCGGGCCTGTAGACTTGTTTATGTCTAAGGAATTTAATTTTTTTTTGCAAGATTCTTCGGTGATGTAGCAGTCTGTTAAATGTGTGGTTTTTTTGAATGTGTATGAAGGAATATTTTCTTCTAGTGTTTCATCATCATAAACATTTTTAAAGAAGTCAGAAAAAAGATTTACAATGTCTTGCGTATTGTTGGCGTATTTGTCGTCCATGTGCATTTCTGGAGGATAGTCTGTGCTGTCGTTGTTTATTTTTATCTATTGATTTTCTATTACGTACGTACATTCAACAATAATACAGTTTACTGAAACTGGTAGTACCAGCGTGAAACTGAATAATCTACATCACATAGAAAACCCAATTTCATTTTTATTTTCGAAAAATTTCTTACATTTTCAGCAATTAAGACAACAATAACAATTTTTAAATACAATTTCTTACCAAAAAATTACCCTGTTTTAAAAAAAATTTCAAATATTTTCCTAACAATTTTGTTTATCTATTGATTTGCCTTATATTTTCCCGGAAATAATCCACTTGTCAAAAGCAAGAAAATAACCAAGTACTTAAGTACTCAATTCCTGTTATAATAATATTCTTATAACAGAAGTGCTTCTACAAAAAGCGACTTAGTCAAGTAGTGTTTGGTAAAACCAAAATTTCCTCCGTAGGCACTTTAGCGTATTACGTGATCATGCTGATAGTGATATCTGAGATTCGCTGTTTTACAAATCGAATTGAATCGATCTCACCATTCCAAAGATCCGAAATGAAGTCAAGTTAAATCTTTATGCAATATTTCCGTAAGTTACTTCCACCATTGAACGTTCCATCGCTTTTAAGTCTGAACTCTGCTCCATTTTTCTAATTATTTTGAAACTTGCAAAATTGTACGATACGATACGAATGTACCACCCCAGTCAGTAGCACTTATTTGTTAGGACTTGTAACTTGTAACACGCTCTGAGGAGTGGAAAGGAAGTTGGAGTTTAATCAACCGGTATACATGGTAACCTAATAATCCGATATTGGAATTTAGGATGGGCAAAAATAAAGGAATTGATTGGGCGTTATTGTTGTTTTTTTAATGTCTTCATTTTTCTTGCCTCTTTTTGGCTCGCCTTGACTCTTCTACTATCTTCTCGATCCTTTCTTGTCTCTTCGTTGTTCTTCTTGATTCTTCATCACTCTTCTTGGCTCTTCTGGTCTCTTTTTGGTTATTTTCTTGGCTCTTCTTGGCTTGTCTTGACTTTTCTTGGATATTTTCGCCCTTCATAGCTCATCTAAGTTCTTCTTGACTATACATAGTTCTTCTTGACTCCTACTAGCTTTTTTGACTTGCCTTGATTATTCTTGCATCTCCTTCTCTCTTTCTTGCTTCTTTTTGTCTCTTTTGGCTCTTCTTATTTATTATTGTCTCTTCTTAACTTTTCTTGTTTCTTCTTTATTACTTCTTCTGGCTCCCTCTCGCTTTTTTCCCGCTTCTTGACTCTGCTTGGCTCTCCTAGTCACATCCTACATCTTCTTGCGTCATCCTGCCCTCTCTTTGTCTTTCTTGGCTTTTCTATGAAATTTGCATAGTTAAATAAAGTACGTACCTATAAGTTCACCTTCTCTGTCTTGGCTAAAAATTAATTCATATTCCCTTGAAGGGTGAAAGTACCAACAAAGGAAAAAATCAGATAAACATATTTTGTTGTTGATTTTTTGGGTTCCGTTCCCTTTACGTTTTTAAGCTGATGATCTTGGCATTCAATTTGTCATCAGGTCGTCTGATGTAATAAAATGGATTATGTCGGCATTGACTTTTGGCCCAAACATTCAATTACCACTGAGGACAAATAACATCTACGTACTTACTATAATTGTACCGATTGTCCGTAAAAATCCCAGCTCATAATGGATATCTGATTAAATATCTCATTATTTCTGATCGATCATTATGACAATATTGTTATTTTGTTTCTTGACCGATTTCGCAAAAAAACTTAGAAGAAGAAGTGACGTAATCATTACACTGCTTATCTATAAATTGACAGGACCAGACATACATATAATTTTTGGGCCATATGCTCCAACTGCTCAAACGTATGGAGTCAGTGAGACTATGGAATCTTATCAATATCCTGGCACTAATAATAACAAACTTTGAAATGTTCAGCGATCGTTCAACTTCGATATCGGTGGACTACTTTTCGAGTTTTGCGAGCACAAACATTTGCAGGCTGAATTTTTATAGGTTAAGATTCGAAACCAGTTAAAATTCAACTCAAATATTTGGAATGCAATTTATAATATAAGACGTTGTCCTGCCACAGACCGCCTGCTATGTAGGGAAGTTAAAGTTTGTGGTTTTATGTATTTTTGGGTAAGAATTCTGATTTTTTTTTTGACGCCAAAACTATCCTATATTTCATGTTGGATCCAAGTTGGGCGGTTTCGGAGATTAGCGTGTACGACCACAGTGACACGTGATTTTTATATATTAAGATAACATTTTTATATACCATCGTTACGAATTCGAAAAAAAGTGATTTATTAACATACATATTTATAAATATGGCTTAAGGTTAGCGACTTACAACTACAATACTTACATTAAAAAAAACATGATTTGGGTTTTGACGGTCTTGACAATGATAAGACTGATTTTTTAATAACCATAAAAAACAAATATATATATATATATATATATATATATATATATATATATATATATATATATATTGACCTCTTCCCGTAGTATGTTGATCCAGTAAGAAGTTGTTAGACTATGTTGATCCACCTTTAACACCATATAACTTGGCTATTGTGGAATACATCTGAATGAATTGACAACAGTGGTACAATAATTATCAATGTTGCCAGTTTGCCAGAAAAACCATTTGATATACTGTTCATAAAATTTTCTAAATTTGTATGGAAATCGGATGCATAATTTATGTTGATCTACCTAAATTGGCACACTTATGTTGATCTCATATATATTGATCTATTCCCGTAGTATGTTGATCCAGGTAAGAAGTTATTGGACAAAGTTGATCTGTGTCCCTATATATGGTTTTACTAAATGAACCAATCAAGAGCAATCGGTGGACTGTTCATCACAAGGTTTTATCTGATTCCGTAATCTTTTGTGATATTGAACTCAAAGTATTAGTCTCTAGAGTCGGATATCGCATGAAATGACTGTGAGATGGTACCGTTTCAAATCAAAATGACGTGTTCATTCGACTGTTTGTTGCTTGAATTGTTTATAAGAAATGTATGCGTATTTAGATTGAAACGAAACTTTCGCAAAAATCAAATCCATTAAAAAAATACCTACTGCGTGGCGGGCCGGATCGAAAGAGACTGGTTGAGGGATACTTTTGACCATCAAAATCCAAAATGGCGGCAAAAGGCATAATGTTATATGGGAAATATTGAACTTGCATCTATTACCATCTCTCCTGATTACGCTTCGTGACTTAGTAGGGGTGGCCGGGTTCTTGGTTATAATGGGTAATTAATGGATGATTGGACGAGGTTGGAGCTAAGAAAAAACTGTCCAAAGAAGCGAAGCTAGCAGTCCACAATGGAGTGCTGGTACCTACCCTAATATATGGAAGTGAGGCATGGAACTGGCAGAAGAAGGCTGAAAGTAGACTGAATACTGTAGAAATGAGATCCCTGAGGCATATGTACGGTAAAATCATGTATGACGAAATGTGCGTATGCTGTGTCTATTCTACAGATATTTTATTAGAGCCTGTTAAAAGGAGCTAGCAGCATCGATCCCCAGTGCACCGTGCACGTGCTTGATACTCGACAACTCGACGGACACGAGCGGAATACACGTTCACAGTTAAGTTGATGTTATCTATACATATATGAACGGGTCGTTTCTCCGACTCGTTTTATCGTAAGTCGGCTCGTATGTGGAACGAGCTATCGGCATCTGTTTTTCTTCCTCAATATAATCCGGGCCTCTTTAAGACCCGCATTAATAAATTCATTCCTACAGACCCTATCTTAATCCGCCCCATAACGCTGCCCAACTGGGTGGAGACATAGTTTCTATGTATTTTTTATTTATTTATTTATTTATTTATTATTTTATTTACGCCCTAATGGGCTTTTACATGAAAATATACATTTACATTGATTACAATAATTGAATATAAGAAGATAAATGGAGTTAATTGTAAGAAAGCAACACATATAATAAAATTTTGTGCAAATTAGCAAAACACTAATAAGATGGATTCAATATAAAATATACCCAAGCATGAAATAGTAAGTAAAAGAAAGTTCAACATAAAAAGTAAGTAAGTGGGTGTGTTTAAACCCAGTATTAATTGTGAGTTTAACAAATCGATAAACCAATATAAATTAGAGTGTAACTTATAAAGAAGTTTTTTAATTAGTTGAATAATAATTTTTCAAAATTTCAATTATGTTTAACGTAATACACTATCTGGCATCAAGAAAATCAGTCTAGTCACGAACCGTAACTATTTAGTGTAATAAAATAAAAAAATAAAATTATGTTTATATCATAGTTTGCTTTAATCTCAATAAAAAAGAAGGAAAAAAGTTTTTTTTTATGAATGAGATAAAACTTTCCCCCAAACAACGTGTATATTTAACTAACTAACTAATTAACGATCACGCCGTTTCCCCGTAGGGGTAGACAGAGAGGACGGACCGCCAAACAACTCGGTCTTGGCACACACTTCTTGCCTCAGTCACATTCATACATCGTCTCATAATACTCTTCTATTATTCTGACTCTTGACATGACCCGACTCGAGTATCTGATTCACTTGATCGTGCCATGTCTTCCTCGGGCTTCCCCGACTTCTGCTACCATTCACATTTGCATCATATATCCTCTTTACACACTCCTATCTTCGCTCATTCGCTCTACATGCCCAAACCATCTAAGCGTCCCTTTCTTAATCTTACTCATTACGCTTACATCAGCCTTGCACTCTTTGCGGATCTCCACATTCCTCACACGATCAAACATGGTTTAACCACACATACGCCTCAGGGATCTCATTTATGAATTAAACTTAAAATAGCAACTTCACATTAGGAACGAGAGGACAACGAACAAATAAGTACATTGACTAAGTGTTACGGACGGACATGCACTTGAGCAAGACTTGGGAGCTGTATTCACAGAACTTTAAAAAAAAAACTGACGTTTAGTTGTAGTACTGGGTCAATTGTACTGGTATCCCCCGAAAACATAAAAACATAAACAATATAAACTAATTTTTGAAAAGAAAGACAAACATTCCCGGGTTAAGAATAACCTGGCAATATTTGAAAATCTCCTACTACCACCACAGTCAGCTGAAAATGTTGCTTGTGTTGTGATGGGGGACTTAGCCAGCCCAGGAATTGAACGCACTATGCCTGGGTGGGACCCAAACGCAATGTCAACTCGGCCACCGACCGGTCTAAAATATGGCAGAAATCGCTCCAGTGGATAAATAATAAAATGTAGTTTATAGGCACTTTATAAAAAAAATCGTCTAAAGAAACAGAAAAATTTTTAAAACAGTAATAAATAAAATACATTCTGGAATCGTTAATAAGTCGTTATGAAATATTTTGCCGTGTTAAGTAATCAATAGTATCGCGGTGGCAAAACGTGGAATTCCATAGCCGTTTTTAATTTATTAAAAATATTTATGATATCAAAGACAAAACAATTAAATGTATTCTAATCAGGGTGTCGTTATATCCCGGCCGGCGGCTAGAGACTTAGAGTATTATTACTTTGAGGCCTGAGTCCGCAGGTGCATTATCTTAACAACGAAGAGTAGGTCTGATCAAATTCACAATACAGTATTATTTTATTAACGAAATTAGTTTTCATACATAGAATATCCAAAAAAACGTTTTTAGTGTATAAAAACATATCGGCTTCTTTGTCTGGATGTGGTGTGATTTCATTTGTATTTTTTTATGAAACATTAATATGAATCATCGAGGAATTATCAAAATTTAAATAAAAAAATATTGAAGTGTTTTACGCTCTCCTCTAGCTGGTATTAGTATAGCACTGCACGTGTCATCCATAAACTGTGAAACAAATCAGCCTTTCGTTGGGTGGTCATGTTAAATGAATGTTATTCACTGACACTATTTCTGTTTTCATTTAAAAAAAAAAATATGAATATCACACCAGAGTCCCTGGAGCCAGTGAGACTATGGCATCCCAAATCGGGGTTGTCGTGAGACTGAAGATATTGTGAACCTCGAAGGAGATGACGAGGAGGAAGTTGGGATAGTACCTGGCTATTCAGATCTGGTTGCCAAACACTAATTGTAAAATAGTACAAATTAATTTTAGTAAAATTTATTTCAGCCCACGACCTTCGGATTGCTAGTCGATAGCCTTACCCCTCGATAACAGAGGCCGTCATTTAGGTACGTTTTAAATTATGTTTTACATTTGAAAGTAGACGTTTATCACAATTTGGGAGGAGGGTATGTGTACCACGGCCCCGGGAACCATTTATTGGATAACCCACACTTCTGCCCTAGGTCTCTCCAAGTTGTTTGATATGTTTGGTGACTTATCAGGAGTGCCCGATTTTATGGGATGAGGTATGTGAGGGGCTTGGCGGCGGATGCGCCTGCCTAATAACTGCGTGGTGGGCCGGATCGATTAGTCCTCTTTCAACGCATCGCCTTGCAACGCAGTAGGAGAGTTAGATTCTTATGTATATCACTCAAACACACTGAACCCCAGATTACTACCCACCCATCAAACCTATTTACTTCCCAGAACTCACTCTCCTTCCTTTCCTTCGAAATTCCCCCAACACAGCATTCACAAAGATGACATAGGCCCTGAGGGTTACGATTTTCCTCAGGGCCTCCTGTGTGGAAATGATGTAAAAAATATAAGAAATAAACAACAATCTCGCTAAAGGTTGGCCGTGACCTATGGTAGGGGTGTTGGTTATCTAATAAATGGTTCCCGGGGCGGCGGTACACATAATTGTAATAGTTCTCGAGGGCTCTGATGTACAGACATTATGGCTCCTGTTGATTGACGAACATATACTAAAACATCGTTGGTTGGAATCGGTGCTTGAAATGACTTTAGCCATGTTTAATAAACAACAAATTTAAATAAATTTATAGCAATTTTAATTTAAAATTTGAAATTATTAAATTCTCACCAATCTAATCGCCGCAATTTTAATAGGCACATATTATGGATATTACGCTTTGTTTCAACTTAATCATTACAAGAAACTTAAGTCGGGAGAGATGGTACAAGAAACATTAAAATAAAATTTTATTCAATCAAAGTTCAAAATTTCTCTTATAAAATAACCCAGACAAACCTCACCCCATGAACCCGGGCACCCCTGCTAAGTCACGAAACGTAGTAAATGATGTATTAAATTTACAATTTTTGTTTAATCAAGTTCAAAAGATTTTTTTAGCATGGATTTGATGTTTGCGAAAGTTTTTCAATATAAATACTCGTGAGGCAGTCTATCCTCTTTAAGTACAAAGTCATTTTCATAGAATATGGATGTTCTAACACAATCTAAAAAGTACCACAACGCGCGCGAAATCGGCGGTTTTCAATTTACAACGCATGCAAGCCGTCAAGTTTGTCAGAAATATATAGATCAACAAAATAAATCGTGTAAAATGTATATGCGACCGAAAAATGGGCGTGGCTTACAGCTAAATCTCGATGACACAAGTTGATCTATAGGGATTTACATATGTATGCCAGCTTGGGTAATGGATCAACATATCCGAGGTGGATCAACAAATGCAAACGGATCAACATATACCTGGCGTACCGTCGCGCAAGATCAACATAGTACGAGAGGGGATAAATATATATATATATATATATATATATATATATATATATATATATATATATATATATATATATATATATATATATATAAACAAATATATGTATTTGTTTATACAGATTAGAAGATTGCTTTAATTTAACGAATTACATTTGTTACCGTTTGATGCACTTTTTTTGAAAGGTGAAGTGTACTAGGAAGAAAACGTTCTAAGTTGCCATAATATCACACTCTACAAATTTTATACATAGTACTTCGAAATGTACCTACTGTATCGTTCATCACTTTCATTCGTTGGGGGTGGGATAGACCCGTCCCTGCATTAACCCAGGTGATGAATCCTGCGAGAAAGTTTTTTTATTATTGTATCCTATTTTTTAATGTTATATGAATAAGAAGGAAGCTCTTAAATATACACTGGCATTTATGTAAAGTTTAGTATTAAAAAATGGATTTAGACGTTCCGGCCCTGTATAAAGGTATCTGTTTAGTCTTTATTATGATTTGAAACACAAATAGAGTAATTGAACTATATACTTTTAGCAGATAATATAGAGATAAGGTCGGTTTTCTAATGAGAGAGACAGATAGCGGATAGCGTTATCGCTAGGTATAGAAAAAGTGCAAGCTTATTGATCAGAGAGATGAACAGATAAAGTACAATAATTATTTATGTAAGTGAACAACGGAACTGAAACATGTACGTGTATGTAAATACAATAATGCCATATGTCTGGAAACCCACATATATTATTTCACAACATTAACTTCGCGTTCATTTCTGACAAGGAGAGAATACGACGGACAAACTCCCCAATAAGACAGATAAACCTTTCCACGACTTTTATGATGTTGGGTGTTGGTGACTGTCGAAAAAATTGCTGTCGAGAAGTTTAATGTAAAGGATACCCATCCTGGTTGTATTCGAATATTTATTTTAATCTGTTACATTTTAAAATCTTTTATTGTTTAGTCAGTTCTTTGGCACTGCGAAATAACGAAGGATGTAAGACAAAAAAGGTTTACGTGGAATAACCAGCGTGGAACGCTGACCTTGTTTCGAATAAGGAGAACTTCGAGTGACTGAAAATGTACGTCAAGTCCTGGGAAGAGAGATGGCCTGTGCCTATGAGAGTCGCTGATTTAGACTAAACTCATTCCTGCCTTCCTTGGAATCTCTTTTATCACTCGTTTTCTTTATGTGTATGCTTTGAATTGTTAAAAATATTACTCATGCTTGGTTATTTCTGATTTCTAACACTTTTTATATTATTTTTAATTTACCTTTTCGCCATTGCCTCGCACTTTCTACTTGTATCGCTGTTATGCATTCTACGAACTTAGAATACGATGCTAGGCTAATTTGTTTAATATTATTTTCCTGGTGTTTCTAGCTTATAATTATAACCACATTACACTGTCAATGCGATGCTGATGACATTGTACTGATATTTTGCAGTTTTGTAAAGGTCGTGCGGTCTCCAGTTTGTTGATAAACAACATATAAATTGCACAACTTTAACTCTCTTAATTTTGCTATGCATTTTTATTATTTTGTAGGTATTTCGTTCAACAGCGTATGACAACCGATTCTAGATAGATAAAGGCTTAATTAACTCTGTTTATCTTTTATTTATGCTGGAACTGTACTTCGAAATGTACCTACTGTATCGTTAGTCAATTTTATTCATAGGGGGTGGGATAGACCTGTCCCTGCATTAACGCAGGTGATGAATCCCCTAGAAAGTTGTTACGCGACCCGTTTGCGCCTCCCCCACTGCCTTGAGCTAGCGTGAGGTATGACCGTGCGGACTTTCCTTTCCGCTTTTCCGGACTGGTGCCTTTCCGCCCTGTCCCCAGTGAGAAGATGCTCACTCTTTCCTCAGGGTCTTCGGGCATCTTCCCTCTCTTTCCCACTATAGTTCTTCGAAGGCCAAGTCTCGCTTGCGGTCTAGCTCACCGCTGAGTTCACTCTCAATATTTAATTTCTAATCTTTAGTTTTACAATATATTTATACTAATTAATTTAAATTTTGCCTCTCCAATTGACAGTCGAAGCAATGTCCAAATCCTTCTTGTACCTATGTGTTTCTACGTTCGCTGTCTAGCTTTCTCTAATGGCATTGAAAATTTTTGCGAAACAATCAAAAGAATTGTACTGTTTATAATAATACAATTATTTGTGTGTGTTTACGAATGTTTTAGCGAGTAAACATTTTCTCATCACACAAATTTAGGATATTTTTTAATGTATTTTAATTAGAGGTAGTTCACGAACTTACGTGACGCGTGGCAGTTTAAGGCGATGCACTACGTAGTAATGCAAAATCATGTGTTTTTTGGTTTAGAAATGTTTCAGATGCTTTAATTAAATACTGCGAGTAGAATAAATACGAGTATTTTTTAGATAAGTCTTTTTATAAGCCCAGAAAAAAATAATGTATAAGGCCTATGAAAACTGATTTAAAGTTCAAAATTTCCTACATACGAACCCATTTTCGGTTATAATTTTATTGTATAGTGTGGCAAATTAAGTTATTTATAAAATGATCGAAGAAAAAAATTATGCCTGAACATCCACAAAATAAAATAAAAGGAACTTTTTGGCCATGTTTTTCTCTTGCATAAATCAAAACAGGCGGATGGTGTTAAGCGTTAATTTAAACCTTATCGCCATCTACGTAAGGTTTGTTATTGATAGCGGCTCAATTTAAAATATTACACGACGTAGTGCATCGCCTTAATACTAAAACTACGAAATAGAAAGCACTAAAATTGACTTGCTTTTGAATTGCCACTTTGAGATTTCCACAGCACGTCTATATAGATTGTAACGTCATTGGTGGAACTGTGATGTATTTGAAAAATTTTGGTAAGTACCTATTTAATTTATTTTTTATTTTATGTTAATTTGGATTAACATCGGATGTCAGAGGGTATTTTTTAAATAGTTGGGTAAAATAAACATAACACAAAAGTAATACAAATAACTGTTTCATGGTTACGGTAAAAAAATCCCAAAGTTCATGTTAATTTGAATTACTACTGGGAATGAAAGGGTTAAGATTCAATAAGAAAACAAAACCAAATAAAGCGTCGTAACTCGAACAAAGTCGGGTAGAAACACTATAATTTTATTTTTAAATAATCATAATCAAGATAGGTACTGCTTCATAAGGTAAATCCAAACTCCCGAACATAATTGTTAGGTACTCTTATCATTTTTATCTGATAGGAAATTGAACAAACGAAGATATGATAATCATACGTCAGTTGTTTTATATTTTCCAAAGTGGCAGCTGTCAGCGAATTTCAAACGGCAGCCACATTTAAAATAAATAAAAATAAAAAACACCGCCATTTTGGAAAATAAAAATCTAAAAAAGTCGTTATACCTACCTACCTACCTTATAACAGGTAAATACGTAATTAAAATAATATGCTAAAAATGGTTTCGGTTGTGTTTTGATTTTGTGAAAGGTGTAAATAAAAAAAATCTTCAATGAAGTGATAATTTGGTGATGTGATAAAAAAATAATGTGGTGATTAATTTTAATGTGTTGAAATGAAAATATTTTGGTCGGTCTGTCCAAATATGTTGTCATAACCAAAAGGCAATGATGTATTTTTATATTTCAAAGGTTAATGACATTTTTTGTTTTTAAATTTTTGTCGACAACTACGTAGAAAGCAAAGGAGACAATTTTATGATTTTCGGTAAATATGCAGAAAATCGAGACAGGCTTATTTACCCAAGGTTTTAAAATTTCTACCAATTTATCCTTAAGAGTTATCCTTAAGAGGAAGCAACAAGCCAAAAATGTGTATATTCTTGGTATACCTTATATCGTAGGTAATAAGCATTAAAATCGCTTGACAAACGGAGTCTAGAAACGTTCGATTTCAAGCACAAAAGTAGTTTTCATTTATTTTGTAAATTATTTTATAAGATGGCAAAAAGTTAATCAAGTGAAACTGTCACAGATAAACTTAGCTATAATGATATATTTTTTTAAAATTGTTTCCTTTACGCGTTCATACATATCTTAATATTTTTTATTGAGTAACTTTATTTATTTATTTGTATTCTACTCAAGAGAAATGGTAGGAAACTCTTCAATTTATCTACAGCATATTTTTTGGTATTCATAACGTATACCAATTCGTTATAAAGATGAATCAAAATAGTGATATAGCATTAAGCTTCGTCTTAAGACATTTATCATTGTAAATTTTTCTGTACGCCTTTTTAAGGTATACAATTCTGTAGTACATTATTTAATTTATCTCATAAGGTTTAGCCAGTGTTAGCAATGTAAGCGTCTGAAAAAATATTTTTTTACGACTTGACTACAAAACATCGACTTTTCGAATTATATATATAAACCTTTGAGAGGGCCCTGGAATTAGACAATCCAAAGAACTCATAAAAGGACCAGACCCTGGCCTAGATGATTCAAGAAACTATTAGATATGGACAGAAACTCGCTGAGGGAACTGGTAGGACTACTAAGGGACACTGCCATCTCAGGAGACACATACAGTTGTTGGGAGTGGAAAACACCAATAGATGTAGGAAATGTGAAGAGGGTGAAGAGACTCCAATTCACCTATGGAGCCAATGTCCTGCCCTGGTGGGAACTAGGCTCAGATACCTGGGGAGACATACAGTAGAACCAGAAGACATAGCCACATACCCAATGACAACCCTGGTGAACTTTATTAAAGAGACTGGGTTGTTGTTAAAGGATTGAGGTAAAATGGGAGATAGCGCAATGGACCTATGGCCTAAGTGCTCACGGGAACTACGTGTAAACCGTCTCCGCTTTAAAAAAAAATAATATGTTCAGGGTTTTCCAATAAGAGGTATTATTTTGATATTTAATCGTAAAAGATCAATGGTTTCGTTGCTTGTGTGGCACGTAGCACCGTCTAGTTGAAAGTAAACGTTGTCCAGATCAATACCATCCAATTCCGGCCATAAAAAATCATTAATCATCTCTCGATAGCGCAATTCATTCACCGTAACTGTTGCTCCAGCCTCATTTTCAAAAAAAGTAAGGTCCAATGACTCCGCCGAACCATAAACCGCACCAAACTGTCACACGTTGAGGATAGAGAGACTTTTCAACAATAACTCTTGGGGTTTTCCGAGCCCCAGGTGCGACAATTTTGATTGATGACGAAGCCACCGAGGTGGAAATGGGCCTCATCACTCAAGATGATTTGCATTTGATTCACTCAAGTGAATTTTAATAATTTCAATGCTTTGTTGAAGCGTGTATCGTTCCATTTTTATTAATGGCGTAGTTTAAACTTGTCAAATGTTAAAAAATGACAGCAACAAAAGTAACATCTACCTAAATAGCGGGCTATTCAAAATAACACCTCTTATTGAAAAACCCTGGATATATCTAAATATATATATACTTTAATACAAATGAACTGAGCGGACAAACAGAGAAACGCAGATAGCGATTTATTTTAAACTATTTATTAATTAAAGCATGGTGCGAACAAAATAGTCAAACTATAATTTTTTAAATGAAATAGCTGTTAAGATGCTTTATTTTCCATTTCTGAAAACTGAAATACTTATTTTTCATTATTATCTAACTGATACAGTGTTTTTAAAATAAAATGTGCATTTTGAGCGTGCCCTCATTTTCTGTATATTTACCAGATTTTTTCTACATTTTTCTACATAATAACAAAGAATCTTATCAAATATTTGAGTCGGGTCATGTAAGACCTAAAAATAACAAAAAAGTATGTGTGAGACTATGTATGAATATGAATGAAGCAAGGAGTGTGTGCCAATACAGAGTTGTTTGCCTATCTCACTGCATATCACTGCGGGGATTTTTTTTTACCAACTAAATATTTATAATGATTATGTCCAGTGCAACTCGGTTATAGCGAAATCACTTACAAAAAGATCTCGGTTATAGCGTCATATTATTCGAATAATTCAATGTCAAGTACTATCGCATTTGACATATCGCCCGATTACGCCAAACCTTCCCCAATAAAACGGCTTTAATATAATAAAAAAAAGTTTTCTTATAAATATAATAAAAATTGAATGCATCATTTGTCAGGATACCTAGATATATAATTATGAATGACATTTTGATTCATTGTAATAATATTTTATCTGACTGAGTGTAGCGAAGTTCTGTTATAAATTTGTTGAGTACAATTCTCGTGTCTGGAACCTACCTTATAATATACTAGTATTATGTAAAAGCTGTTGAAAGAATACAAAACAAATTCTTGCGTTTTATAAATTTTAAAATGGGTATTCCAGCAATTATGTTGAAATACAACACTCTGTTAAATTATATGAATATGCTCAAATTGTCACACAGAAGAATTTTCACTGACTTGGTATTTATATATAAAATTCTAAATGATTTAGCTGATAGTCTGGTATTGCTAGAATTGATAAGCTTCCAGATTCCACAACGTAATATTAGAAGATTTATTTCAGTGCAGAAATTCTGGGAGTAACTACTATATGTATTCCTCATTGTCCGGAATACTAATGGAGGGAAACAATTATACCAAATCAGTGGACATCTTCAATTTGTCTTTAAATAAATATAAAATGTTGTTAATGAAGCAATTCAGTTATGTACAATAAATAAGGTATATTTTTCAATATTCATATGTAAAAGCCCCAAACAAGGGCGTTAATAAATAAATAAATCGTTTTGCATTTCATCTGTTTGTAAATTTGTTTGTGCGTTCCGTTTCCGATTTTACGGCAGGGGGTCAAAGTAATTTATAAGGTGATTTGTGAATGATAGTTTATTCGTTTTGCTTTTTTATAAAAGCGCAAGTAATTGCTTGGCAAATCTCTAAAATAAAGTGGTAATCTCAACGACATAAGTGATGAAGTCGTGTAAAAACAATATTCGACACGCGGCCCGGCGTAATGGACGGACCTATGGGTGAATTTGCCCTAGCACGCCTAGAAGATTGATCTTTCCGTGGGGTTTATTTTAATTATTTGTGATGAATGTATTAATAAAATCTCAGTTGTTTCTAGAGGGATCTCTCGGGAAGTTACCAATTCACCGTCTAAAAAAATAAAATCTGGTGCTTACCGCTAATTTTATAGTCGAAAAACGTTTTATAAAATTTTAAAACCGTTTTACACAAAATATTGTAATTGTAAGGTACTATTTTTATTAATCTTAAATATAAATAACTTACATCCGCAGTGATCGCTCTTAAACAAAAATGAATTGTCGTAACAAATTCGTCGGAATTAATTAAAAGGTAAGCCTTGAGCAAACCCTCGTTGTTGTGAGTCTTGTTTCGCTTTACTACGATTTCAAGTGACTCGAACCATGAATATAATATCGTTCTACTCTATATTTTTTATGTAAGCGTAAAAAAACTAACTAAAAGATGATTTTGGGTTCACACATACAATCAAATAAATAGTAATTGTAAGGCATTCGTCACCTCCAAGGAACTACACGGGAATTATGTCAAATTGAACTTTTTCCTATCTTTTTTTAATTTTTTTTTATTTAACGGCAATATAAAGTAAAAAAAATACAATATTAAGTAAAATTAAAATATAAAGTGATGTAGTTTGTTCTCAGTCCTCCTCACTAGGTATTCCTGTTCCGAGGCGGACTGTAGTTTGTTGTATTTGTGTTGATCATGATTTCCTCATCTTCTAATTTGTTGGTTCCCACAAAATATAAAATAAATTAAGCAAAAAGTATTTATGTTTGTTGTCTGTTGGTTGCGTTGGGGTTACTTCATCAATTTAATGATTTCCTCATCTTCATGTTTAGTTAGCCATAATTTGATGTCTTTTTTAAACTTTTCTATATCCATGGTGTTTTTAATTTCAATAGGAAGGGCATTATATCATTTTATAGCATGGAAATAGTGTTTTTTCTGGCCAAAGATGTATTTAATTTTGGAATGTTTAGTAGATTTGAGAATTTCGTCCTTGTAGTTTAGGTGTGTTGTTCAGCAAGGTACTAATATTTTTCTTTAAAATTGATTGGTGCATTTTTTGAGTACAGTTTTATAATGCTGAGCACGTTAAATTTTTACAAAATTTCTTTTGATGGAGTTCTTATGGGTTCTTTCAGGATTATTTTTATTATTACTTTTTGTGTTTTAACGAGCTGCTTCATGTGAAGGTTTGAGGCAGATCCCCATCCAATAATCCCATATTCTATGCGTGATTGGCAAAGAGCACAGTAGACTTTGTATAGATCATTTTTATTTAGTATATTGCGTACGTTTCTAAAGTAGTACATGAGCTTTGTAAGTTTCTTTGTAATGCTATTTATGTGAGTGTCCCATCGAAGATTTTCATCGATTTCAACGCCGAGATATTTTATCTCAATCCACACTTCTCCGTAAAATCCTTCCATACGTATTCCGATAAATTATAGTTACAAACATGGATATTTTTCCACCTTCAAAACAAATTTAAATCAGATGCCATTTATGTCAATCGAGTGGTAGCTACGAATGCGCGCTACCCGCACTGACAGTAGCGTGAACACATCGTCGGGTCGTGTACAAACACAAATAGTATGACGGATACTCGGAAGCGACGCGTATGCTACGCGCACAAAACTCGAGTCGCTTGCATATATCTCCGTGTGCGAACGGCCTAATAGATACAATTGATTTTGTCGTACGACGTTGTCATTGAATAATATCGTGATAAGGAGCCGACACGAGTGAATAATAATTACTTCAATCGAGATTAAAAAAATCTGTATTATCGACTTCATCAAAATTAATTTTGGACATCTACGATTAATTACTATTTAGGATAATTAATTCATCTCAATGGGAAACAAAATAAAAAATTAAGATTTTTACTTCAAACAAAGAAGATGATGGTAGAGCCACATTATCCTCCTTGAGAATCTCAAAGTCGATTCTGTGTTTACCTAAAACATGCGAACACGGCAGCACAGGTTCTCCCACAAAATACGTCAACTAACACATACAGATACTGATCAATAACATTTTTGTATGACTGGTACTTATTATGCAAACCGTATGTAAGAGAATAGAAATGAATTAAGAAATAAATAAAAGAGAAGCTATCCAATATATTTTTTCCCATTCCTTGTAGAACCAATATATAAAGTATTAACGACTAACTCTACGGATAAGATTGTTCGTCTGTATCATTTGTATTGTAAATTCTATATATGTTCCTATTTTAGTTTCCAGATGACGATATTATTCAACTGTCAAAAACTGATACTTATTCAGTTTAATATTACAAACATAACAAAGGTATAACAACAACATATTAATTTTATATAACCAAGTAATACGAACACTTAGAACAACCAAAAACAAACATCATTTTAATGACTCTATTAAAGCAACCAACCAAAAAGACAAAAGATATGGAAATTAATTTAATACAATCAAAAGATGATAAAATAATAATAGATAAAGACAAAAGAAAAGACTCCAGCGGAAATAACGAAAAAAACAATCTAAAAGTGTTTAAAATACGTGAAAATATAGTAAAAATAATAATTATAAAATCAAGTGAATTTTGTAGTATTGATACAGGTTTAAAGTTCGCAGTGCTTTTATTGACTTTGTGTTCTGGACTAAAAGTAAATGCTGGAATGATACGAGATGAAGAAGATTTGGGAGCATGTCTCCTTGGCGGCTTTACTCAGGTGCAAAGTTGGGTCCAGGAAGATGGGTCGCTGAGTCAAACGCTGAGTAAGACAACATTTTTATCTCAAATGATATTTGGTTTAAATTTTTTTGTTGTTGCATTGTAACTAGGTACTGGCAACTGATCAAATCAATTTAGGAATGCTGTAGTTTCACTGACACACAGTTAATCGACAGCTAAAGTTACGGCAGCGATCTTCACCATAACCAAAATCTCGACCACCATATTTTCCCGAGAACAATATGTTCTTTAGTCTCA